>NC_069503.1:500046717-500346717 GCF_027579735.1 Bombina bombina | reverse complement strand
ACAGAAGTATCTCGGATATTTGCTTGGGCTAAATCCAGCTCCTATCTAATTTCTGTGATTTTTTCCCCAGGTATAGACAATTGGGAAGTGGATTATCTCTGTCAATCAAGCTTTACATACGGGAGAATGGTCTCTTTACCCAGATATGTTTTTTTCAAATTGTTCAGATGTGAGGGCTTCCAGAAATAGATCTGATGGCATCTCATTTAAACAAGGAACTTCCCAGGGGCCTATTCAGGTCCGGGGATCCTCAGGCGGAAGCAGTGTATGCATTGACACTTCCTTGGAGTTATCAATCTGCCTATATTTTTTCACTTCTGGTTCTTCTTTTTAGAGTGATTTTCAAAATCATCAGAGAGCAATCTTTTTTGTTGCTGGTGGCTCCAGCATGGCCGCACAGGTTTTGGTGTATGGTTCTTGTTCGGATGTCCAGTTGCCAATCTTGGTCACTTTCATTGAGGTCAGACCTTATATCTTAACATTCGTTTTTTCCATCAGGAATTCAAATTTATTAATTTGATGGTATGGAAATTTAACGCTTAGTACTTAGTCATAGAAGTTTCTCTGACTTGGTGATTAATACTATGTTGCAGGCTCGTAAATCTCTGTCTAGTAAGATTTATTATCGAGTTTGGAAGATGTACATCTCATGATGCTCTTCTTATAAATTCTCTTGGCATTCTTTTAGAATTCCTAGGATTTTATAGTTTCTTCAGGATGGTTTGGATAAGGTTTTTTTTTGGTCTAAATCTTTTTATTGATTTTTCACATATTATGTAAAATGTACATGTAACATCATCAATAACAATAAATAGTCAAACAGTAACAATACAGTCTTCAAATTATTTCTCTCATTATACATTCAATTAGTACAATTCAAATCTTTTACTTTTTCCTCTCTAGATTCCTTACCCCAAACTGTAACCCCTGTAATCTCAGGGGTTATCGGATGACATTCTGAACTAGCCTCCCATCTTACATTCTAATTTTTTATCCTCCATATATTTATATCTGTTTAATTTTAATAATCTTAGTGATCTGGAACTCAACCTCCCGTGATATATTCTCTTACAAACCTTAGGTTCTGATGTTATCTAGGTGGCTAAGGTTCTAGCTCTATTTACCTTTTCTATATGCATAATATACGGTTCCCATTGTTGGATACATTTGTTTCTAGTGTTCAGTATGGCTGCTGAGGCGCTCGCCATATTGTAGTGATAGTTGATTCTCTTCTCGATATAATCAAATGTGGGGGGGTCTCCCCTCTAGTATCTAGCTATAGAGATCCTTACTATGGTACAAATCATTGCTACTAATTTATGGTGTCTTTTACTAATGCCTTCTGTAGGGAAGTGTAGTAAGGCTTGTTCTGGGGTTAGATCAATATCAGTCTCAAGGATATTTCCTAAATAAGCTGATGTCATGTCCCATATTCTTTTAACTTTCTCGCACTGCCACCACATATGTAAATATGTACCAGTCTCTCCACATCCCTTATAGCACATATGGGGATTATCTATCTGAGCATTGGTAAGTCTTGTGGGGTACATAAACCATTTATATACAACCTTGATATAGTTTTCTTTTAGCAATGCGTTTGGGGAGAATTAAAGGCCTCTATCAACGTTTGAAAGCCACGTCTCTAATGTCCAGGTCCTGTTTAAGTCCTGTTCCCATTTGGTCATAAAATGACTCTTCTCTTTGCTAATTCCCTCACTAAATAATGGGTATAACAGTGCAATTAATCCCTTCCCACGAGTATTGGACAGACATATTGTCTCTAATGTGGTGTTAGATGGGGGTTTATTGATCCCATTATTTCTCTTACCCTAGATGTGAGCTGTAGGTAATTATACCATTCATTTTGTTCTGGGGTGCCTAATTCCTTGTATTGGGAAAAGGTCAGATTTTTATTGCTTATGAATGTGTCCGCTATTCGATAAAGGCTCTTGTTTTCCCATTTCTTTTGGATATGTGTGCTAATGAGTGAAGTGATTGGAGCTAATGGTGTCAGTCTTGATCTAACATTAATTATGGGGTATGTCTTGGTTAGTTTATCCCAAATAAAGGTGGTATGTCTAATCGAGACATATTCCTCAATATGCCATGGTCGATGTTTCGTCGCCCAGAGAATAGTGTCTAATCTTCCTACCTCTAGAATGTCTTTCTCTAACTGTACCCACTGGGGTGTTTGATCTATCCTATACCAATGTGTGGTCTGTGCCATTCTGGCTGCATAGTAGTATGCAGTTAGATTCGGTAATCCAATCCCTCCTTTTCTCCTATGCCTCATCAGATTTTGTTTGCTTATTCTTGCTCTCCTACCCTGCCAGATATACTTTAAAATTTCCTTTTGCAAGTTATGTAACTCAGCAGTTGGGATAGTTATCGGGAGGGTTCTGAATAAGCATAAGAGTTCAGGGAGTATTGTCATTTTGACTGATATGATCCTCCCGTAGAGTGATATATTATATTTGGCCCATTTAAGTAGAAGTTCTCTAATCTGTAAGAACATGGGGGTATAGTTTTCTTTGTATAGTTTATTGTTATCATTTGTGAGATTAACACCTAGATATTTAAGGGATGATCTGACCCAATTGAAAGCAAAGTTTATTTCTAATAACTTCTTTGTCATATTTGGGAGGTGAGTACTAAGGGCTTCACATTTACTTTCATTAATTTTATAACTCAGATAATAGACTAAATTTATTTATAATAGAATATATTACTGGCAAGGAAAGAAGCGGCTTCGTTACTGCAAGGATGACATCATCCGCAAAAAGTGATATTTTATATTCTCTATCTCCTACCCTAAGTTCTGCAATATCTGGGTTATCTCTTATTAGCTAAAAGAGAGGTATAAGGTGCGCAAATCTGTCCCCTGCACAGACACTAATCTGTTCCCATAAACCAGATATGTTAGACAATATTAAAATATAAGAAAAAGCAAATCGTTTATTGAACGATACAGATACTTATAAAAAACTTGCATTAAATCCTATGAATAAAATCAATACAAACCTATATAACATCTTAAAAGAGGCCAAATTAAATAATATAATTAATACTAAAGAATTTGATTTTATTTATCAGAAACACCCTAAAATGGCCATGTTCTATTTCTTACCCAAGATTCACAAAGATCTATCTAACCCACCAGGGCGCCCCATAATTTCCGGTATATCCTCCATCTGCTCAAATTTATCCCTATATGTAGACACACAACTTCTAAAATATGTCCAAGAATTGCCAACATACCTTAAAGACACAACAGACGTTTTAAATCTACTGGAAAACTTGAAATGGGAAGACACTTATATTTTAGCAACTAGCGATGTTAGTTCATTGTACACTAGTATCCAACACGACAAAGGTATTGCGGCTCTGGATTGGTTCCTAAGAGGCGAAACCAGTACACAAATGAAACACAAACAGTTCATCTTAAATAGTATAAAATTTATACTGGAAAACAATGTCTTTGCATTTAACGATAACTTATATCTACAATTACGGGGTACTGCTATGGGCACAAGGTTTGCCCCCAGCTATGCCAATTTATTCATGGGTAGGTGGGAACACCAATTTACCCGTGAGCATGAGCTGGGGGCAAACCTTGTGCTATTCAAAAGATACATTGATGATATTTTAATAGTGTGGAAGGGGAGTGAGGATAGTCTTATCACTTTTTTTGAAGACATGAATCAAAACAATCTAAATTTGAAATTCACATACACAATAAGCAAGCAACAAATAACGTTTTTAGACTTAGATATTTACATAGAACAAGGAGAACTAGCAATGAAAAATCATTTTAAGACAACAGACGCTAATAATTATATCCCAACGCACAGCTGTCATTTAAAAAGATGGATAGACAAAACCCCCAAGGGCCAATTTCTTCGAATTAGACGTAATTGTTCAAAAATTTCTGATTTCGACACACAAGTCAAAGTCTTAGAAAACCGATTCCTAGAAAAAGGTTATAATCAAGAAATTTTGAAAGAAAATATCACCAAAATTAGAAATTTAGACAGAAAGAACATACTTACCAAAAAACAAAGGGGAGATAATATAACCAGTGAAACCATAAAAATACCACTAGTCACGAATTATTGTAGTCACCACAAACATCTAACTAAAATTTTAAACAAACACTGGCATTTGATCAAATCAGACCCTATTTTAGGGAATAGCATTTCAGAACACCCCAGTATCGTTTTCAGAAAAGCAACCAACATCAAGAATATTCTCGCACCTAGCGATTTTAAGAAAAAAATTAACAAAACGAAAGATAAAGACTTAACTGGAAAAAAATTACAGGGTTATTATCCCTGTTATAGCTGTAAGGCCTGCCAACACAGTACAAAATGTAAAGAGTATAAATCTACCAAGACGGGCAAAAAATACAAAATCAGAGAGACCATTAGATGTAGTGATAAAGGGATCATATATTTGATCCAGTGTAGCTGTGGGAAACAATATTTGGGAGAGACCTCTAGAGTTCTGAGAACAAGAATCAGAGAACATCTAAACCTGATCAAAAAAGGAGACCAAGACACTAGGTTGTACGAACATTTCAGGACAGTTCACCACAATAATATAAATGACCTTAAATATTGGGGCATCTGTCGGATCAATAAACCATGGATCAATACTTTGGGATGTCTACTAAAAAAAAATATATAAATGTCAAGGGATATTCAGATATTCCTGAAAGATATCAGTGTTCTAAATGTGACTAGCGCTAATTTTGGAAAAACATGGTTTGGAAATAGCAAAGTGCTACTTTTTATGGCCCTATAACTTGCAAAAAAAGCAAAGAACATGTAAACATTGGGTATTTCTAAACTCAGGACAAAATTTAGAAACTATTTAGCATGGGTGTTTCTTGGTGATTGTAGATGTGTAACATATTTTGGGGGTCAAAGTTAGAAAAAGTGTGTTTTTTTCCATTTTTTCCTCATATTTTTTTTTTTTTTTTTTTAGTAAATTATAAGACATGATGAAAATAATGCTATCTTTAGAAAGTCCATTTAATGGCGAGAAAAACGGTATATAATATGTGTGGGTACAGTAAACGAGTAAGAGGAAAATTACAGCTAAACGCAAACACTGCAGAAATGTAAAAATAGCCATTGTCATTAAGGGTAAGAAAATTGAAAAATGGTCCGGTCATTAAGGGGTTAATATGTGTCTGAATATACTGTACATATGTGTATCCCCCCACACACACATAAATATATATATATATATATATATATACATTCATTCATAAAAAATAAGGCAGATAAAACATTGTTATATATATATATATTTTTAAATCATGTAGGCTGTATTAAAAATTGAATTTAAAATAGCTTAATTGTAAACATGTGTCTTTACTGGTCAAACTTTCATTGTCTCAATACACAGCAGGGTTATTAACAAGCCTATGCTAATCACTATGCAGTCAAAATTTTACTTGCTTCTTTGACTTGATGCAGAGAATGTCGTCGCCACACATTCCATGATGTATGCTGGCCTGGTGGACTATCAGGCCCCTGTTTGCTACCCCGTGCAGGACTGTGGGCTTCAAAAGCTATGTTAATCAGGGAAATGTCTCTCATATCTGATTTCAGATACTGAATATACAGCTATATTATCTTTTACTGAAGTTTCTGCCTTTCTTTGAAGTGACTCTTCTAAGATTACTTTGAAAGCAATTTCTTTGTACTCCCTGAAATAACTTAAATGTTATCTTTAAGCAGGGTCTAGTGCAGAACCTTGTTTACAACAGAGGTTGGTGGTCTGGCATTTGACCATCAAGTAAATGTTAATTATTTTTTTCCTGGATTTTACAACCAGTTTTCATGAACTGACCAAATGCTTCATTTCTTTTTAAGTGACTTTGTGACCCATCCTGTGTAATCAACAGAATTGGGGGAGGATTGAATTTTGGTCATTCAAAGCATTTAATGTCTTATAAATGAATGAATCATTTGGTGCTGATAGCCAAATATATAATATATATTAATCTTTAAATATATTTGCTATTGTCAAGGTATATGTGAAGTTTTTTATTTACTATTTGGCCATTTTTAAACAAGCATGGACCAAGGGGACTTGCAAGATGTCACTTGCTCTTTATGTTTTGACGCAAATGTGGAACCACCAATCCCTTTCTGTCTTTCGTGTATTGAAAGGACTTTGGCTCTGAAAAAATCTTTTCCCTATAGTTCAGTCTCCTCTAAGGCGGATGTCCTCCAGGAGTCTAATGATGAGGGTCAATATATGCCGCAGCTTTCTCCCCAAGCGTCCCAAATTTTACCGTCCTCACAAGCAGTGCCCTGCGCTATAGTTCCTTCTGGGGTTTCTTTACAAGACATAGCTTCTCTCATGTTTTCTACAATTTCTGATGCATTGTCTGCGTTTTCACTGTTGCAGGGTAAACGTAAGAGGAAAGCCAGACATTCAGTAAGTCCTGATGCAATTGTTGCAATTTCGGAGGTACCCTCTCAAGAACACCAAGAGGATACTGCTGTAGCATCTAAGGGTGAGATCTCAGATTCAGAAAGTGTTTTGCCTCTGACAGATTCGGAGGTTGTATCTTTTTGGTTTAAACTAGAACACCTCTGCCTGTTACTCAGGGAGGTATTGGTTACTTTGGACGACTGACTCCACGGTAGTGGTTGTTCCTATGAAGTATAGCAAATTGGACAAATATTTTGAGGTGCCTTCTTACTCAGATGTATTTCCAGTCCCAAAGCGAGCTTCAGAGATCATTAATGAGTGGGAAAGACCAGGCATACCCTCTCCTATTTTTAAGAAGATGTTTCCCATAGCTGACTCTTTCAAGGAGGCTTGGCAAACAGTTCAAAAGGTGGAAGGGACAGTTTCCACCTTAGCCAAGAGAACCACTATTCCCATAGAGGATAGCTGTGCTTTCAAAGATCCTATGGACAAGAAATGAGAGGGTCTACTTAAGAAGATTTATGTTCACCAGGTTCTGCAATGGCAGCCAGCTGTGTGCATTGCTACCTTCACTAGTGCGGCGGCATATTGGTTTGATGCACTGTCCGAGTCTCTTAAGTCTGAGACTTCCTTGGAAGCTTTTCCTATTCCTCCTCTAAGCAGGAACAACCCAAGCCAGCATGGAGGCCTAACCAGTCTTGGACTAAGGGAAAGCAATTCAAAAAGCCTGCTATTGAATCCAAGACAGCATGAAGGGAATACCCCTGATCCAGGACCGGATCTAGTAGGGGGCAGGCTTTCTTTCTTCATTCAGGTTTGGGTTCGGGATGTTCAGGACCCCTGGGCAATAGAGATTGTGTCCCAGGGATACAAACTAGAGTTCAAAAGTTTTCCTCCAAGAGGCAGGTTTCTTCTTTCAAGATTATCTGCAAACCAGACAAAAAGAGAGGAGTTCTTACATTGCGTAAGAGACCTCTCCAACCTGGGAGTTATTGTTCCTGTTCCAGTTCTGGAACAGGGTCAGGGTTTTAATTCCAATCTGTTTGTGGTTCCCAAAAAGGAGGGAACTTTCAGACCAATTTTAGATCTCAAGAGTCTAAACAAATTTCTAAGGGTCCCATCCTTCAAGATGGAAACTATTCGTTCCATTCTTCCCTTGATCCAGGAGGGTCAATTTATGACAACAGTGGATTTTAAGATGCGTACCTACATGTTCCTATTTACAGGGATCATCACAAGTTCCTAAAGTTTGCCTTCCAAGACAAACACTTCCAGTTTGTGGCTCTTCCTTTTGGCCTGGCCACTGCTCCCAGAATTTTCACAAATGTTCTAGGGTCTCTGTTGGCGGTACTTCGGTCACAGGGCATTGGGGTGGTGCCTTATCTGGACAACATTGTCTCACTCTGGTTTATCAGGTTCCAGTCATACAACATAACATCAGTGACTTACATCAATCATCAGGGAAGAACGAGGAGTTCCTTAGCGATGACAGAGGTAACCAAAATAATCCAGTGGGCTGAAGCCAACTCTTGTTACCAATCGGCGATCCATATCCCAGGGGTGGACAACTGGGAGGTGAATTTCCTGAGCAGGCAGACCTTTCATCCGGGGGAGTGGGAACTCCATCCGGAAGTATTCTCCAGCCTGATTCTCAAGTGGGGTCAGCCGGAATTAGATCTCATAGCATAGTGAAAGAATGCCAAACTCTCGAGATATGGGTCGAGATCCAGGGACCATGATTCAGGCTTGTAAGCCTGTTACTAGAAGGATTTACCATAAGATTTGGCGTAAATATCTCTATTGGTGTGAATCCAAGGGCTACTCATGGAGTAGTTAGGATTCCTAGAATTTTGTCTTTTCTCCAAGAGGGTTTGGAGAAAGGTTTATCGACGAGTTCACTAAACAAGAGTAGGTTTTGTTATTTGCTTCCTATGAAATCCTAGGGTGCACTTGCTGCCTGAGAGCTAGTGCCTTAACATGTACTTTGTTGTTCCCAACATTTGCACACTTGTCTTTAAACCCTGATCCTATGCCTATTAAAGCAGCGAGCAAGGTGAAATACATCTGTGATCAGTCTTTGTGTCCCGTACCTGCAGCACTGCAAGGAGAGACACTAAACGTATTGTGCCCCAGGACATTTGCTTTCAAGGCTTACAGAGCATCCTAGCTTTGCCGCTCCAAGACATTCTTCTAGCTATAATAAAAACTATCTCATTGATAGGCCCTACATTCCATTCCTTTGACTCAGGGTGAGAGAAATAAACACACATATGCACTTGAACAAATGCCATAAGGGTACTGATTGTTCATCCTGACTAGAATCCCATGTTTACAACCATTACTAAAATTATTTATAAATCGACATAGCAAATCTTAGTTAAATAAATGTTTCCATACCCATATTTCCAAGCTTTTCTGAAAAAGAAACTGTCTCTCGATGGATGCTATTTTAAAAAGTATTTTCACTCTCAAAATTTGTTGTGTGGCTATTTTTCTTATTGTTATGCGACATCAATATAATAAAAGTTGTTTAAATGTATGGAAAAATTATGAATATTGCCTATTTAACATTTTTTTATTTCCTGTGCATTAAAGTAATATTTTAATGAAAACAAATTGATATGCTCTTAGACATTAGAGTGTGAAATTTGTTATATTCTGACTCTAGTCCTGCAAAGGGGTTTCTGTACTAGGAAATAGCAAAGAACTATTAAGGTTACTTTTGGTACACAGTGCCCTCTATTGGATTATTAAAAGTAATGCACCTATATACACTATTAACAATTAGTTATTTATATTTCTTGGGGGGGGGAGGGGATTACCTAAATCCCTGGAACACTTAATGGAACATGATAATTTTACTGTGCTGTAGATGACTCAAGATTCTTGATGTTTTGAGGAGGGCAACATATAGGATACCTCACCTTACTACAGGGAGTGCAGAATTATTAGGCAAATGAGTATTTTGACCACATCATCCTCTTTATGCATGTTGTCTTACTCCAAGCTGTATAGGCTCGAAAGCCTACTACCAATTAAGAATATTAGGTGATGTGCATCTCTGTAATGAGAAGGGGTGTGGTCTAATGACATCAACACCCTATATCAGGTGTGAATAATTATTAGGCAACTTCCTTTCCTTTGGCAAAATGGGTCAAATGAAGGACTTGACAGGCTCAGAAAAGTAAAAAATAGTGAGATATCTTGCAGAGGGATGCAGCACTCTTAAAATTGCAAAGCTTCTGAAGCGTGATCATCGAACAATCAAGCGTTTCATTCAAAATAGTCAACAGGGTCGCAAGAAGCGTGTGGAAAAACCAAGGCGCAAAATAACTGCCCATGAACTGAGAAAAGTCAAGCGTGCAGCTGCCAAGATGCCACTTGCCACCAGTTTGGCCATATTTCAGAGCTGCAACATCACTGGAGTGCCCAAAAGCACAAGGTGTGCAATACTCAGAGACATGGCCAAGGTAAGAAAGGCTGAAAGACGACCACCACTGAACAAGACACACAAGCTGAAACCTCAAGACTGGGCCAAGAAATATCTCAAGACTGATTTTTCTAAGGTTTTATGGACTGATGAAATGAGAGTGAGTCTTGATGGGCCAGATGGATGGGCCCGTGGCTGGATTGGTAAAGGGCAGAGAGCTCCAGTCCGACTCAGACGCCAGCAAGGTGGAGGTGGAGTACTGGTTTGGGCTGGTATCATCAAAGATGATCTTGTGGGGCCTTTTCGGGTTGAGGATGGAGTCAAGCTCAACTCCCAGTCCTACTGCCAGTTTCTGGAAGACACCTTCTTCAAGCAGTGGTACAGGAAGAAGTCTGCATCCTTCAAGAAAAACATGATTTTCATGCAGGACAATACTCCATCACACGCGTCCAAGTACTCCACAGCGTGGCTGGCAAGAAAGGGTATAAAAGAAGAAAATCTAATGACATGGCCTCCTTGTTCACCTGATCTGAACCCCATTGAGAACCTGTGGTCCATCATCAAATGTGAGATTTACAAGGAGGGAAAACAGTACACCTCTCTGAACAGTGTCTGAGAGGCTGTGGTTGCTGCTGCACGCAATGTTGATGGTGAACAGATCAAAACACTGACAGAATCCATGGATGGCAGGCTTTTGAGTGTCCTTGCAAAGAAAGGTGGCTATATTGGTCACTGATTTGTTTTTGTTTTGTTTTTGAATGTCAGAAATGTATATTTGTGAATGTTGAGATATTATATTGGTTTCAATGGTAAAAATAAATAATTGAAATGGGTATATATTTGTTTTTGGTTAAGTTGCCTAATAATTATGCACAGTAATAGTCACCTGCACACACAGATATCCCCCTAAAATAGCTATAACTAAAAACAAACTAAAAACTACTTCCAAAACTATTCAGCTTTGATATTAATGAGTTTTTTGGGTTCATTGAGAACATGGTTGTTGTTCAATAATAAAATTAATCCTCAAAAATACAACTTGCCTAATAATTCTGCACTCCCTGTATAGTTCCATATGGTGATGGTCCATTTATAAAATGGTGATCAGAAGATAAAAAGAAGGATCACTTGACCCATGATAGTGCTTATATTGGGGTCCTGTGGTCCCTTTTAAAGTCCACTGCACAACAGTAATGCTACTATCTCAGACAAGCTGTCCTGAGCTGCTGTAGAATTATTATAATAATGACAAATACTTCACAGCACTGGATCAATTGAGTTTTAATAAGCCTTATTCTAGCTCTCACCATAGACCTATATTGTAAGACCATCTATTTAAAAGAGTGAGATCCTGACATTCAAATAAGTAGATTCTTCTCCTTATTCTTCTCCTTATAGCTGTGTTCTCCTTATTTTTATAAATAATAAAAAACACAGGAAAATAAATAATCTATAGAAATGGGTGAGTGTAAAAGTAGATATTATTTTGTAAAATTCTAAATAGGATGAGTTTTAGAGCAACTATTTTAAGTTTAGTGTTTTTGGTGCTTGTTTTTCTATATTGAGTGTGTTTATAGAGGGGTAGCAGTGTGTATATAGTGTCATTATAGGCTAAAGTCACTATTCTACGGAAGCCCCGAGAGGCCATGCATTTTTTTTTTAACTTTTTATCTCAACATAACAATTTATTTGTCAAAATAACAAGTTGTTTTCTCAAGATAACAAGATGTTTTTTAAATAACAAAACTGATTTCTCGAGATAACAAGATGTTTTTTTTTAAATAACAAAATTGTTTTTGCGAGATAACAAGTTGTTTTTTTATAATAACAAAAAATTTCCGCAAGATAACAAGTTATTTTTTTAAAATAACAACATTGTTTTCACAAGATAACAAGCTGTTTTTTAAAATAACAAATTTGTTTTCTCAAGATAACAATTTGTTTTGCAATTTTTTTTTTGTACTCTCAGAGAGATTGCAAGGGAAAGCAGCTTCCCAAGCTGTCACAGGAGCCTGCAACCTTGGAACGGTGTAAAAGCCGCAACGGGCCGGAACAGGCCTTTTATAAAAGAAATTGATTGAAAATACAATGGGATGTGTTAGAGATTTTTGAGAACAATTTTAGGAACAATAATCTTTGTGATGTAATATTTAATTAACCCTTTAACTACTAAAATAGTGTCTGGAACCAAACATAACAGCCCAGAACAGCACCTTCCCAGAAAACCAGATACACCAAATTCACAAGTCACACGTGACTAAATGTAATAAGTGTTATCAGCCACAAACCATCCACAGAAACCATGTTCCAATGCCTGGGATACAATTTTTCATGAAAAGTGATGGAACGGCACCTTCCCAGTAACATATACAGACTAAATTCACCAGTCACACATAACTAGATGTGATAACTAGATGTGACAACCTTCAAACCATCCACAGAAACCACGTTCCAATACACATTTCGGCCGGTAACACGCTTTTTCATGAAACGTGACGAAACGGCACCTTCCCTGTAAACCAGATACATCAAATTCACCAGTCATACACGCCTAAATGCAGTGAGTGTAATCAGCCACAAACCATCCACAGAAACCACATTATAATATCTGATCCGCCCTTTAATACGCTTTTTAAAAAGAAATTAACGGAACAGCCCCTTCCCAGCAACATATACAGACCAAATTTGTCAGCCACACATAACTAGATGTGATAAGTATAATCAACCACAAACCATCCACAGAAACCACATTCCAATACAAATTCCGGCCGGTAATATGCTTTTTCATGAAAAGTGATGAAACGGCACTTTCCCAGTAAACCAGATACATCAAATTCACCAGTCACGCATGCCTAAATGCAATCAGTGAACCAGATACATAAAATTCACCAGTCACGCATGCCTAAATGCAATCAGTGTAATCAGCCACAAACCATCCACAAAAACCACATTATAATATCTGTTCTGGCCTTTAATGCGCTTTTTTGTGAAAATTGATGGAACTGCACCTTCCCAGCAACATATACAGCCACACATAACTAGATTTAATAAGTGTAATCAATCACAAAACATCAACAGAAACCACTTTCCAATACACGTTCCGGTCTGTAATACTCTTTTTCAGGAAAAGTGACGGAATGGCACCTTCCCAGCAACATATACAGACAAAATTCACCAGTCATGCATGCCTAAATGCAATGAGTGTAATCAGCCAAAATCCATCCACAGAAACCACATAATGATATCTGTTCTGGCCTGTAATACACTTTTTCATTAAAAGTGACGGAACGGCACTTTATCAGCAACATATACAGACAAAATTCACCAGTCATACATAACTAGATGTGATAAGTGTAATCAATCACAAACCATCCACGGAAACCACGTTCCAAAACCCGTTCCGGCCTGTAATATGCTTTTTCATGGAAAGTGATGGAACGGCACCTTTCGAGCAACATAGACAGACAAAAACATAATTTATGTAAGAACTTACCTGATAAATTAATTTCTTTCATATTAGCAAAAGTCCATGAGCTAGTGACGTATGGGATATACATTCCTACCAGGAGGGGCAAAGTTTCCCAAAACCTCAAAATGCCTATAAATACACCCCTCACCACACCCACAATTCAGTTTAATGAATAGCCAAGAAGTGGGGTGATAAGAAAGGAGCAAAAGCATCAAAAATAAGGAATTGGAATAATTGTGCTTTATACAAAAAAATCATAACCACCACAAAAAGGGTGGGCCTCATGGACTCTTGCTAATATGAAAGAAATGAATTTATCAGGTAAGTTCTTACATAAATTATGTTTTCTTTCATGTAATTAGCACGAGTCCATGAGCTAGTGACGTATGGGATAGCAGATACCCAAGATGTGGAACTCCACGCAAGAGTCACTAGAGAGGGAGGGATAAAAATAAAGACATCCAATTCCGCTGAAAAAAGAATCCACAACCCAAATCAAAAAGTTTTATTCTTATAATGAAAAAAACTGAAATTATAAGCAGAAGAATCAAACTGAAACAACTGCCTGAAGTACTTTTCTACCAAAAACTGCTTCAGAAGAAGAAAAAACATCAAAATGGTAGAATTTAGTAAAAGTATGCAAAGAAGACCAAGTTGCTGCTTTGCAAATCTGATCAACAGAAGCTTCATTCCTAAAAGCCCAGGAAGTAGAAACTGACCTAGTAGAGTGAGCCGTAATCCTTTGAGGCGGGGATTTACCCGACTCTAAATAAGCATGATGAATCAAAGACTTTAACCAAGACGCCAAAGAAATGGCAGAAGCCTTCTGACCTCTCCTAGAACCAGAAAAGATAACAAATAGACTAGAAGTCTTTCTGAAATCTTTAGTAGCTTCAACATAATATTTCAAAGCTCTTACTACATCCAAAGAATGTAAAGATCTCTCCAGAGAATTCTTAGGATTAGGACACAATGAAGGGACAACAATTTCTCTACTAAAGTTGTTAGAATTCACAACTTTAGGTAAAAAATGAAATGAAGTCTGCAACACCGCCTTATCCTGATGAAAAATCAGAAAAGGAGATTCACAAGAAAGAGCAGATAACTCAGAAACTCTTCTAGCAGAAGAGATGGCCAAAAGGAACAAAACTTTCCAGGAACGTAATTTAATATCCAGAGAATGCATAGGTTCAAACAGAGGAGCCTGTAAAGCCCTCAGAATCAAATTGAGACTCCAAGGAGGAGAGATTGACTTAATGACAGGCTTGATACGAACCAAAGCCTGTACAAAACAATGAATATCAGGATGATTAGCAATCTTTCTGTGAAAAAGAACCGAAAGAGCAGAGATTTGTCCATTCAAGGAACTTGCAGACAAACCCTTATCCAAACCATCTTGAAGAAATTGTAAAATTCTAGGAATTCTAAAAGAATGCCAAGAGAATTTATGTGAAGAACACCAAGAAATGTAAGTCTTCCAGACTCGGTAATAGATCTTTCTAGACACAGATTTACGAGCCTATAACATAGAGGTTTCTCTGACTCAGTGATTAATACTATGACTAAGTATTAAGCATTCAATCTCCATACCTTCAAATTTAATGATTTGAGATCCTGATGGAAAAATAGGCCTTGAGACAGAAGGTCTGGCCTTAACGGAAGTGTCCAAGGTTGGCAACTTGCCATCCGAACGAGATCCGCATACCAAAACCTGTGTGGCCATGCTGGAGCCACCAGCAGTACAAACGAACGCTCCATTAGGATTTTGGAAATCACTCTTGGAAGAAGAACTAGAGGCGGATAGATATAAGCAGGTTGATAATTCCAAGGAAGTGACAACGCGTCCACTGCTTCCTCCTGAGGATCCCTGGATCTGAACAGATACCTGGGAAGTTTCTTGTTTAGATGAGATGCCATCAGATCTATTTCTGGAAGCCCTCAGATTTGAACATTCTGAAGAAATACCTCTGGGGGAAGAGACCAATCGCCAGGATGTAACGTCTGGCGACTGAGATAATCCGCTTCCCAATTGTCTATACCTGGGATGTGAACCGCAGAAATTGGACAGGAGCTGGATTCTGCCCAAGCAAGTATCCGAGATACTTCTTTCATAGCTTGAGGACTGTGAGTCCCCCCTTGTTGATTGACATATGCCACGGTTCTGACATTGTCTGTCTGAAAACAAATAAACGATTCTCTCTTCAGAAGAGGCCAGAACTGAAGAGCTCTGAAAATCGCACAGAGTTCCAAAATGTTGATTGGTAATCTCGCCTCCTGAGATTCCCAAACCCCCTGCGCTGTCAGAGATCCCCATACAGCTCCCCAACCTGAAAGACTCACATCTGCTGAGATCACAGTCCAGGTTGGACGAATAAAAGAGGCCCCTTGAACTAAACAATGGTGATCTAACCTCCAAGTCAGACGAGATCGAACATTGGGATTTAAGGATATTAATTGTGATATATTTGTATAATCCCTGCACCATTGGTTCAGCATACAAAGCTGGAGAGATCTCATGTGAAAACGAACAAAAGGGATTGTGTCCGATGCAACAGTCATGAGACCTAAAATTTCCATGCACAAAGCTACCGAAGGGAAAGATTGAGACTGAAGGTTTCGACAAGCTGAAACCAATTTCAGAAGTCTCTTTTCTGTTAGAGACAAAGTCATGGACACTGAATCTATTTGGAAACCCAAAAAAGTTACCCTTGTCTGAGGAATCAAGGAACTCTTTGGTAAATTGATCCTCCAACCATGTCTTTGAAGAAACAACACAAGTTGATTCGTGTGAGATTCTGCAGAATGTAAAGACTGAGCAAGTACCAAGATATCGTCCAAATAAGGAAATACCGCAATTTCCTGCTCCCTGATTACAGAAAGAAGGGCACCGAGAACCTTCGAAAAGATCCTTGGAGCTGTTGCTAGGCCAAAAGGAAGAGCAACAAACTGGTAATGCTTGTCTAGAAAAGAGAATGGTCCGGATGAATTGGAATATGAAGATATGCATCCTGTAAGTCTATTGTGGACATATAATGCCCTTGCTGAACAAAAGGCAGAATAGTCCTTATAGTCACCATCTTGAATGTTGGTATCCCTACATAACGATTCAATATTTTTAGATCCAGAACTGGTCTGAAAGAATTCTCTTTCTTTGGAACAATGAACAGATTTGAGTAAAACCCCAGGCCCTGTTCCAGAACTGGAACTGGCATAATTACCCCAGCTGACTCCAGATCTGAAACACATTTCAGAAACGCTTGAGCCTTTACTGGGTTTACTGGAATGCCTGAAAGAAAGAATCTTCTCACAGGCGGTCTTACCTTGAAACCTATTCTGTACCCTTGTGAAACAATGTTCTGAATCCAAAGACTTTGAATCGAATTGATCCAAACATCTTTGAAAAATCGTAACCTGCCCCTACCAGCTGTGCTGGAATGAGGGCCGCACCTTCATGCGGATTTGGGAGCTGGTTTTGACTTTTTAAAAGGCTTGGATTTATTCCAGACTGGAGAAGGTTTCCAAACAGAAACTGTTCCTTTAGAGGAAGGGTCAGGCTTTTGTTCCTTATTCTGACGAAAGGAACGAAAACGATTAGCAGCCCTATATTTACCTTTAGATTTTTTATCCTGAGGTAAAAAGGCTCCCTTCCCCCCAGTAACAGTTGAAATTATTGAGTCTAGCTGAGAAACAAACCTTGGAAAGAAAGAGAAAGCAAAGTTGACTTAGAAGTCATATCTGCATTACAAGACTTAAGCCATAAAGCTCTTCTGGCTAAAATAGCTAAAGACATATACCTGACATCAATTCTAATGATATCGAAAATGGCATCACAAATAAAGTTATTAGCATGTTGAAGGAGTTTAACAATGCTATAAGCATTATGGTCTGACACTTGTTGCGCTAAAGCCTCCAACCAGAAAGTTGAAGCTGCAGCAACATCAGCCAAAGAAATAGCAGGTCTAAGAAGATTACCTGAACATAAATAAGCCTTCCTTAGAAAGGATTCAAGCTTCCTATCCAAAGGATCCTTAAACAAAGTACTATCTGCCGTAGGAATAGTAGTACGTTTAGCAAGAGTGGAGATAGCCCCATCAACTTTGGGGATTTTCTCCCAAAACTCTAATCTATCAGATGGCAATGGGTACAATTTCTTAAACCTTGGAGAAGGAGTAAATGAAGTACCCAGACTATTCCATTCCCTAGAAATTACTTCTGAAATAGCATCAGGAACTGGAAAAACTTCTTGAATAACTAAATTCAGTTTTTAAACCTCATGTAAACGCTTATTAGTTTTAATATCAAGAGGACTAGACTCCTCCATATCTAATGCAATCAACACTTCTTTAAGTAAAGAACGAATAAACTCCATCTTAAACAAATATGAAGATTTATCAGTGTCAATATCTGAGATAGAATCTTCTGAACCAGATAGATCCTCATCAGAAATAGATAAGTCAGAATGATGGCGGTCATTTAAAAATTCATCTGAAATATGTGACGTTTTAAAAGACCTCTTACGTTCACTAGAAGGAGAAATAACAGACAGAGCCTTCCGAACAGAATTAGAAACCAATTCTTTAACATTAACAGGAACATCCTGAACATTAGATGTTGAAGGAACAACAACAGGTAATGGATTATTACTAATGGAAATGCTATCTGCGTTTGATAGCTTATCATGACAACTAACACAAACTACAGCCGGAGGAACAGTTACCAAAAGTTTACAACAAATGCACTTAGCTTTGATAGAACCGACATCAGGCAGCACTTTTCCAGAAGTAGATTCTGATCCAGGGTCAGGTAATGACATCTTGCAATATGTAAAAGAAAAAACAACATATAAAGCAAAATTATCAAATTCCTTAAATGGCAGTTTCAGGAATGGGAAAAAATGCAAAATGAAACAAGCCTCTAGAAAACCAGAAGCAACTAAAAAGTGAGACTGAAATAATGTGAAAAAAAAACTGGCGCCAAGTATGACGCCCACATTTTTGGCGCCAAGTATAACGCCCACATATTTTGGCGCCAAGAATGACGCCCATATTTTTTGACGCCTAAAAAAACATCTGCAATACACATACGTCAAAAAAATGACGCAATTACGTGAAAACTTCCGGTGCCAACTATGACGCCGGAAATGACGAAAGTTTTGCGCCAAAAAAGTCTCGCGCCAAGAATGGTGCAATAAATAGAAGCATTTTCTGCACCCGCGAGCCTAACAGCCCGCAAATTTTGAAAAAAAGTCAATTGAAAATTTTAAGGTAAGAAAAATAAAATCTATATGCATTTTCCCAAAAAATGATACTGACAGTCTGAATGAAGGAATACTGATTATCCTGAATCATGGCAAATATAAGTTTAAACACATATATTTAGAACTTTACATGTAAAGTGCCCAACCATAACTTTGAGTGTCATAAATAGAAATAAGACTTGCTTACCCTAAGACATATACAGGGAGTGCAGAATTATTAGGCAAGTTGTATTTTTGAGGATTAATTTTATTATTGAACAACAACCATGTTCTCAATGAACCCAAAAAACTCATTAATATCAAATCTGAATAGTTTTGGAAGTAGTTTTTAGTTTGTTTTTAGTTATAGCTATTTTAGGGGGATATCTGTGTGTGCAGGTGACTATTACTGTGCATAATTATTAGGCAACTTAACAAAAAACAAATATATACCCATTTCAATTATTTATTTTTACCAGTGAAACCAATATAACATCTCAACATTCACAAATATACATTTCTGACATTCAAAAACAAAACAAAAACAAATCAGTGACCAATATAGCCACCTTTCTTTGCAAGGACACTCAAAAGCCTGCCATCCATGGATTCTGTCAGTGTTTTGATCTGTTCACCATCAACATTGCGTGCAGCAGCAACCACAGCCTCCCAGACACTGTTCAGAGAGGTGTACTGTTTTCCCTCCTTGTAAATCTCACATTTGATGATGGACCACAGGTTCTCAATGGGGTTCAGATCAGGTGAACAAGGAGGCCATGTCATTAGATTTTCTTCTTTTATACCCTTTCTTGCCAGCCACGCTGTGGAGTACTTGGATGCGTGTGATGGAGCATTGTCCTGCATGAAAATCATGTTTTTCTTGAAGGATGCAGACTTCTTCCTGTACCACTGCTTGAAGAAGGTGTCTTCCAGAAACTGGCAGTAGGACTGGCAGTTGAGCTTGACTCCATCCTCAACCCGAAAAGGCCCCACAAGCTCATCTTTGATGATACCAGCCCAAACCAGTACTCCACCTCCACCTTGCTGGTGTCTGAGTCGGACTGGAGCTCTCTGCCCTTTACCAATCCAGCCACGGTCCCATCCATCTGGCCCATCAAGACTCACTCTCATTTCATCAGTCCATAAAACCTTAGAAAAATCAGTCTTGAGATATTTCTTGGCCCAGTCTTGACGTTTCAGCTTGTGTGTCTTGTTCAGTGGTGGTCGTCTTTCAGCCTTTCTTACCTTGGCCATGTCTCTGAGTATTGCACACCTTGTGCTTTTGGGCACTCCAGTGATGTTGCAGCTCTGAAATATGGCCAAACTGGTGGCAAGTGGCATCTTGGCAGCTGCACGCTTGACTTTTCTCAGTTCATGGGCAGTTATTTTGCGCCTTGGTTTTTCCACACGCTTCTTGCGACCCTGTTGACTATTTTGAATGAAACGCTTGATTGTTCGATGATCACGCTTCAGAAGCTTTGCAATTTTAAGAGTGCTGCATCCCTCTGCAAGATATCTCACTATTTTTGACTTTTCTGAGCCTGTCAAGTCCTTCTTTTGACCCATTTTGCCAAAGGAAAGGAAGTTGCCTAATAATTATGCACACCTGATATAGGGTGTTGATGTCATTAGACCACACCCCTTCTCATTACAGAGATGCACATCACCTAATATGCTTAATTGGTAGTAGGCTTTCGAGCCTATACAGCTTGGAGTAAGACAACATGCATAAAGAGGATGATGTGGTCAAAATACTCATTTGCCTAATAATTCTGCACTCCCTGTAGTAGATAGCCAAACCAGTACTGAAACGAGAATCAGTAGAGGTAATGGTATATAAGAGTATATTGTCGATCTGAAAAGGGAGGTAGGAGAAGAAATCTCTACGACCGATAACAGAGAACCTATGAAATAGATCCCCTAGAGGAAGACCATGGTATTCAAATAGGCAATACTCTCTTCACATCCCTCTGACATTCACTGCACTCTGAGAGGAAAACCAGGCTTCAGCCTGCTGCGAAGCGCATATCAATGTAGAATCTAGCACAAACTTACTTCACTACCTCCATGGGAGGCAAAGTTTGTAAAACTGAATTGTGGGTGTGGTGAGGGGTGTATTTATAGGCATTTTGAGGTTTTGGGAAACTTTGCCCCTCCTGGTAGGAATGTATATCCCATACGTCACTAGCTCATGGACTCTTGCTAATTACATGAAAGAAATTCACCAGCCCCACATAACTAGATGTGATAAGGGTAATCAATGACAAACTATCCACAGAAACCACGTTCCAATAACCGTTCTGGCCGGTAATATGCTTTTTCATGAAAAGTGATGGAACAGCACCTAACCAGCAAACCAAATACACCAAATTCACCAGTCACACACACTTGACTAAATGTAATAAGTGTAATCGGCCACAAACCATCCACAGTAATCACATTATGATATCTGATCCGGCCTTTAATATGCTTTATTATGAAAAGTGATGGAACGGCTCCTTCCCAGCAACATATACAGACCAAATTCACCAGCTACACATAGCTATGTATAAGTGTAATCAACCACACTGGTGTATCTGGTTTGCTAGGAAGGTGCTGTTCCATCACTTTGAATGAAAAAGTGTATTACCGGCCGGAATGGTTATTTGAACATGGTTTCTGTGGATGGTTCATGGTTAATAACACATATTACATTTATTCATGTGTGACTGGTGAATTTGGTGTATCTTGGTTTCTGGGAAGGGGAAGTTCTGTTACTTTGCATGAAAAAGCATATTACAGGCTGGAACGTGTATTGGCACAGGGTTTCTGTGGATCATTTGTGGTTGATTACACTTATCACATCTAGTAAGGTGCTGTTCCACCACTTTTAATTAAAAAAAAACCATATTACAGGCCGTAACGGATATCATAATGTTGTTTCTGTGGATGGTTTGTGGCTGATTACACTTTTTACATCTATTTATGTGTGGCTGGTGAATTTGGTCTGTATATGTTGATGTGAAGGTGCCGTTCCATCACTTTTCATGAAAAAAGCATATTACAGGCTGGAACAGATGTCATAATGTGGTTTCTGTGGATGATGTGTGGCTGATTACACTTATTCCATTTAGTCATGTGTGACTGGTGAATTTGGTGTATATTGTTTTCTGGTAAGGTGCCGTTCCATCACTTTTCATGAAAAAGCTTATTATAGGCCGGAACGGGTATTGGAATGTGGTTACTGTGGATGGTTTGTGGTTGATTACGCTTATTTCACCTAGCTATGTGTGTCTGGTAAATTTGGTCTGTATATGCTGCTGCAAAGGTTACGTTCTGTCACTTTATGAAAAAGTGTATTACAGGCCGGAACAGATATCATAATGTGGTTTCTGTGGATGGTTTGTGGCTGATTACACTCATTACGTTTAGTCATGCTTGACTGGTGAATTTGATGTATCTGGTTTGCTGGGAAGGTGCCGTTCCATCACTTTTCATGAAAAAGTGTATTACCGGCCAGAACGGCATTGGAACGTGGTTTCTGTGGATGGTTTGTGGTTGATTACACTTATTACATCTAGTTATGTGTGGCTGGGGAATTTGATCTGTATATGTTGCTGGGAAGGTGCCGTTCCATCACTTTTTTAAGAAAAAAGCATATTAAAGGCTGGAACAGATCTCATAATGTGGTTTCTGTGGATGGTTAGTGGCTGATTACACTTATCACATCTATTTATGTGTGGCTGGTAAATTTGGTCTGTATATGTTGCTGGGAAGGTGCTGTTCCGTCACTTTTCATGAAAAAGCGTATTACAGACTGGAACGGGTATTGGAACGTGGTTTCTGTGGATGGTTTGTGGTTTATTACACTTATCACATCTATTTATGTGTGGCTGGCAAATTTGGTCTGTATATGTTGCTGGGAAGGTGCTGTTCCGTCATTTTCCATGAAAAAGCGTATTACAGACTGGAACGGGTATTGGAACGTGGTTTCTGTGGATAGTTTGTGGTTGATTACACTTATCACATCTATTTATGTGTGGCTGGTATATTTAGTCTGTATATGTTGCTGGGAAGGTGCTGTTCCGTCACTTTTCATGAAAAAGTGTATTACAGGCCAGGACATATATCATAATGTGGTTTATGTGGATGGTTTGCGGCTAATTACACTCATTACATTTAGTCTGTGCTGTTCCGTCACTTTTCATGAAAAAATGCATTACAGGCCAGAACATATATCATAATGTGGTTTCTGTGGATGGATTCTGGCTGATTACACGTTTTATATTTAGACATGTGTGACTGGTGAATTTGATGTATCTGGTTTGCTGAGAAGGTGCCGTTCCTTCTCTTTTCATGAAAAAGCATATTACAGACTGGAATGGGTATTGGAACGTGGTTTCTGTGGATAGTTTGTAGTTGATTACACTTATTACATCTAGTTATGTGTGGCTGGTGAATTTGATCTGTATTTGTAGCTGGGAAGGTGCTGTTCCGTCAATTTTAACAAAAAAAGCGTATTAAAGGCCGGAACATATATCATAATGTGGTTTCTGTGGATGGTTTGTGGCTGATTACACTTTACATTTAGTCATGTATGACTGGTGAATTTGCTGTATCTGGTTTACTGGGAAGGTACCATTCTGTCACTTTTCATGAAAAAGCATATTACCGGCCGGAATGTGTATTGGAATGTGGTTTCTGTGGATGGTTTGTGGTTGATTACACTTATTACATCTAGTTATGTGTGGCTGGTGAATTTGGTCTGTATATGTTGCTGGGAAGGTGCCGTTCCGTCACTTTTCATGAAAAGGCGTATTAAAGGCCGAAACACATAATGGAACGTGGTTTCTGTGGATGGTTTGTGGTTGATTACACTTATTACATCTAGTTATGTTTGTCTGGTGAATTTGGTCTGTATATATATTGCTAGGAAGGTGTGTTCCGTCACTTTTCATGAAAAAGTGTATGTCAGACATTGGAAAGTGGTTTCTGTAAATGGTTTGTGGCTGATTACACTTATTACATTTGGTCACGTGTGACTTGTGAATTTGGTGTATCTGGTTTTCTGGGAAGGTGCAGTTCCGGGCTGTTATGTTTGGTTCCAGACACTATTTTGGTAGTTAAAGGGTTAATTAAATATTACATCACAAATATTATTGTTCCTAAATCTGTTCTCAAGAGTCTCTAACACATCCCATTGTATTTTCAATCAATTTCCTTTATAAAAGGCCTGTTCCGGCCTGTTCCATTCCGGCTTTTACACTGTTCCTGCAACCTTCTACCTAATCTTCCTAGCAGTGTAGTGTGCTCACAAGCAGCCAGAGTAAGTACTTTTATTCTCATTCAGGACCTGCTACTAGTTAGATCATGAGGAATATTTTATCCTTGCCTTGATTCTCCTAATCCTCTTATTATGAGCTGCTTATTCTAATTTCATTATTTTATGTTTAACCAAACTTTTCCTTTTCTTTCACTGAACTCTTCTCTGAAACTGCAGATATTTTACTTCTGTATTTTCCAGCAATTCACTTGTAACCTAATAAGTTACACAAATATATAACTTTGTTTTGTTTTTTCTCATAGATTGTTTTCTAAATGTCTTAAAATCAAGGCCTCTTTGTCTAGTATTATTTTTCCAACCCAATTAGTATCTGGCCAAATTCCAAGAAAGCATAATCAACCACTAATCACATGAGATTTATTGGCCATTCATTATCAGCCAATTAGCTCTCTGTTTTGTAAGTTACTGTAATAGTATAAAAATGCATGTATATGAAAATGAGTTAGTCTTGCGTTGCTGTGTTTTGTGCTGGGACACTGTTGCAACAGTGTAATAAAGATTACCTCTCCTGAGGTGAGCCCTTGTTTGATAAATAGCTGGTCTGGACCTCTTTATTACTGCACCTGAGACAAACTCACTCACAACAGTAACTTGGCGACTCTGGTGGGACGTCCTTCAGGTCGACCTTCCGTGCCTCCCTGGCTGGGAACCAACATCTGCGCACACTCATCTGATTCAGGTCTATAGCTTACCTGTTGGAGGTTTTGTCTTGTTGGCCAGGGAGTCCCGGGGGCGATAAGGGAGTACGTCCTGAGGATGTACATGTATGTGTAATATATGTTGTGGGTCTTTTACCCTGTTTTTGTGTTATATACTGGATCACTATTAAATTCAGTGGGACATCTGTCTGTCAGTTAAACACCATTACGGTGCCAGCCCACTATAAAATAAAGTTTCAGGTGATTGTGATTTTACAGAGGCAGAAATAGTGATCCAAGACAT
Organism: Bombina bombina; assembly: GCF_027579735.1. Classification (NCBI taxonomy): domain Eukaryota; kingdom Metazoa; phylum Chordata; class Amphibia; order Anura; family Bombinatoridae; genus Bombina; species Bombina bombina. Next base: position 500,321,867 of record NC_069503.1, on the reverse strand, counting down.
ATTGTGACTTGAGAATATAGTGCTAATCTCTCCCGCTAAGCAGGGACGTTGAGGTAGTGTCCATCCGGTAACTGCAGGGACTTGATTGACTATAGTGCTAATCTCTCCCGCTAGGCAGGGATGTTGAGGAAGTGTCCGTCCGATAACTGCAGGGACTTGATTAGGGATTAAAGTGAGGTGTGGATTTTGATGGGTTGAACTGCCCCTGTTTTTGGTCGTGTTTTTGTAGACTGGGCACTTTGTCATCAAAATTTACATTAACTTTAAGGAACAGGGATATAATAATGTAATCCCGGCTATCTAAAATAGACAACGACTCTACCCCTTGCTAAATTATATGCAAATTAGGGAAAACTCAGTACTGCTTGGTTATAAAAAAAAATAGACTTTATACTTTGTGCACAGAGCTCTGAGTTTCCTATAGACTTGATCCTGAATTAAGGTGGCCGAGATTTGGGTCCTTTGAGCTCTCTAAATTAATTGCCCTCCACAATCTTCTGGTTGATATATGCCCTGGCCAGATAGACTACTATTATCTGTTTGAGAATAGTAGGGTTGCGGACGTCAAAACCCAAAAGAAAATGTGTTTTCTGTGTTACTAAAAGTTTGATTTATGGTAAAATTGCTTTAGAATAAATGCTGGGAGTGAAATATTTGAAGTATGTGAGATGATATGATTTTTTGTGTACAATCGCTGCAAAATAAAGCTGGCCTTGATGTTTGATGCAGGCTAGGGCTGTGTGTGTGTATCAAGGATTCTTAGCTAAGAAATGTGATGACGTAAGGATTTGCTTGTTATTGCTGTAACTTGGTTTTAAAGTCATATGTATGTTCTTAATTTTGTGTGCCAATAATAGCATTTTTTGTTTTTGTTTTAAGTGATATTTGTTTTATGCATTGGCTGATTAGAGATTTCATGTGTTTCCATCTGTTTGAGGCATATTAAATATATTGTTTTTGCAAGTGAAGTAACTAAGGACTTTGAAAGTGCGATGGTGTGTGTGATTTTTGTCACGCTCTAGTAAATATGAGAGTTTTTCTGGTATATGATTAATGGGTTAAGTATGTTGTATTTGCAAGAGTTTGTGGAAAAGGTAAAATAGGTAAAAAAAACAACAACTTGTCTTGTTTGCCATTGGAGTTCTGCTTCTTTGCTGTATTATGGACTGTGTGTCATTAGATGAATCTAAAGTATTTGGGTCTGTTTCTTTTGCAATACATATTTAAGTATATGCAGGTTGTGATGCAGTGGGGAGGTGGAGTTTTGATGGTAAATAAAACAATAAGGTTGAATATATAATATACATGATAAATGGTCAGCCCTTATGGGGACAGCACACTGTAAAATTGTTTTTATATTAATGTATTTTCAATTACTTGTTATACAAGCTGCATAGTATAAAATGTAAGAGAAATTGCATTTGCAAGTTTATTTGTAAATATGAAGTAGCTGGTTTTGTGTTTTTAAAACATAGTTGTTGCAATGGGTTGATTTTCAGATAATAAGCATATCTCATTGTGTTCGTTATCTTATATTTGTCTGTAAAACCGGAGCTCAGTGCTTAGACAGAGCAATGGAAAATTGCCATTTTATTACTTAAAGGACCAGTTCACTCATGGGAAAGGAGTTCATGAGCAGCAATAACACTGTAATGACAAGTAAAGGAGATAATACATAAAATGTAGTAGTTTGTAAAATATATATAATGTTTTTACATTTTTTATCTTCTTCTATGCAGTTCAGCTAAATGTCCCTGGAATGCCTGGCAGTGCTACAATGCTCTATACCCTGCCCCATGGCCAAACAAAGTGCTTTAGTAAATGATATGCTAAAGACAGTAAACCTCCAATGTACACACACAATCAGCAGCTAACAAAATAAATTCAAATATCACTCCCCACACTTTACATTTAACTATCTCTGAAAGCATAATAATTGCATAAGACCTGGATGATTTTTTTATATTTTTACTTTAGTTTGTTTTACAATAGTTTGGTTACATAACCACCTTGCGCAGAGACCTTTCCTTGTATATATATAATATAAAACCTGCCGTTTAGATAGCAGACATTTAGGCAGTGTAAATCAATCCTCTCTGTAATGCAAACTGAACTGATGACAGCTGCCTGCAGTCTTTGTGCTGCAATCTGTGAGACTAGCAGTGGGGGAAAAAAAAGAAAAGAGTTACATTTGCTTTCCAGCTGATTGAGGCTTCATGCTGATGTGGATTTGACTTCTAAGTTGAATACATGCAGGTCTGTGTAAAAGTCTGTTCTAATACAGGAGTGGAATTGCATGTTGCAAACATTTTCTTTTTCTCTTCAAATAAGTTGCAAACTGAGAGATATCACTGACCTGAATGTATTCAAACTCTAAAAAAAAAACTGCTCACTGCTCAACGAGTCAAGGGGTGGAGCAAGTGCTATGCACAGAAGGCAGGGAAACCAAAAATGTTTTTTAAAGGGGTACTGACAAAAAATATTTACAGAGAAAGAAAATGAAGTTTATTTTATGCTCAGCACTAGTATATTTAACTATGTCAGCAGTTTCAATTCAAAATATTCTTAATTTGGGTAAACTGTCCCTTTAACTATCCTGCACCCCACTGTGAGTGTGGTTTCTTATGCTGGCTTGTTTACTTAGGCTGATTGATAGCTGAGACTCCAGTATAAAACTTTTACTATAGGTGGGAATACCACAGGCTAAATCAGCTATTTCAAATGCCAAAATAGAGGAATGGAGCTTGTACAGGGACATTCTTTACACATTTATGTGCCACACGCAGTACACCTCTTACTCAATCAGAAAAACACACAACATTTCTCAATCCAACGTCTCACTAGGTATGAGACACTGCTTTGTTACCTCTGCCTGATGATGGTACCCCACACCATGACTGTTTATCTGTATCTCTCTTTTCCTCCAAACCAAGGGATGACCTCTCTGATATACCTCTACCTAGCCCAGATTGGACACTGTTCTGTGATGGAAGTTCAAAAATGGTGAACGGTTCTCGCCGATCCGGCTATGCTGTAGTCCAGACAGACTCTGTTGTATAGGCCGAGCCCCTCCCATCTCACTACAGTGCCCAAGCAACTGAGCTACATGCACTCACACTTAATTGTCAGCTCTCAAGGGACAGGTCAGTAAACATTTACACTGATAGTAAATATGCTTTAGGCATTGTACACGCCACTGGTCAATTATGGAAATTAAGGGGTTTTCTAACTTCTGCTGGTACCCAAATTGCCAATGCACCACAAGTTTCTGCACTCCTTGACTCAATACATTTACCCACTTCCATCTCTGTCATGGATTGCAAAGCACACACCCATTTACAGGAACCAATTTCACTTTGTAATAGCTATGCTGATCAAATTGCTTAGCATGCAGCTTCTTTGCCATTTATCCTTCTCTCACCCCCACGCACAAACCTCACCCTCTTGACACTACATTGTCTTCTCTTTACACATCTCTTCCTGAACAAACTGTTCACCTCTGGACTAGTCTTGGTCTTACCTGTGACTCTTTTGGCATCTGGTCCACTACTGATGGACGCCCTGCTCTACCTCAACCACACCTCTCTCTTATGCTATCCTTTCTACATAACCAAACACACTGGGGTACAACACGACTTGCTGAAACCCTTAACAGACATTGGTTTGCCCCCAGTATCCATCAAGCTGCAAAACGAGTTGTATTGAATTGTGTAACTTGTGCTCAATTCAATCCAAGGGGGGAACCTAAAGGCCCACCAGGCGGACGCCCATGGGCATTTCAACCTTTTGAACGTTTACAAATTGACTTTTCTGACATGCCTCCCTGTAGGGGTTTCAAACACTTACTTGTGATAGTGGATCAACTTACTGGATGGGTCGAGGCCTTTCCTACTAGAAATGTGAAAGCCCAAGAAGTTGCCAAGTGGATGCTAAAAGAACTCATACCCAGGTTTGGCCTCCCCAGAGTAATTTAATCTAACAGAGGAACACATTTCACAAGTAATATTATTTACCAACTGACATTAGCCTTAGGCTTTACTTGGCATCTCCATACCCCTTGGCATCCAGAAAGCTCAGGCCAAGTGGAAAGAAAGAACCAGACCCTAAAACAGACTATTGCTAAAATTTGTTTTCAAGCAAGCCTTAAATGGGTAGATGCTTTGGCCCTAGCACTGTATGGGACTCGCACAAACCATAGGGGGACCCTCAAGCTCTCACCATATGAACTGTTGTTTGGTAGACCACCTCCTTTGTATAGTGCCAACACCTTACACCTGCCTGACCTTGCAGTAGGTGATGTATAACTAACTGCTTATCTTTTGCAACTGCAAAAGCAATTACATTCTCTCCACAGACATGCCTCTCTCTCTGTCTTTGCCATTGGACGTGACTGCACATCCCTTCCAGTCAAGTGACTTCATTTTAGTCCAGATCTATCAAAAAAAAAAAAGCCACTGCAGCCTCTCTGGAAAGGTCCTTACTGGTTTTGCTGACTACTCCAACAACTATTAAAGTTGCCAAGGTCGACTCTTGGATACACTACTCCAGGTGTAAAAGATACAGCCAAGAAAAAGAAGCAGCCTGCATTTGAGCAAAGAAGTAAAAAAAATAAGAAGCTGGGGCAACCAAGGCCTCTGAAGAAGGGGTAACCAAGACCCCTGACGACGAGTGATTAATTCAGACCCTTCCTGGTTTGAAACTCAGACTAACCAGAAATAGTAAAATCCCACTATCTGAATGAGTGAAACTGAAAGATTTGTCTTCCTTACTCTTATTTTCATTGTCTCACTCCTCTGTTATCTTGAGTAACATTCCTCACTATGTCTCCTTTGTTTTGTGTCACACTTTTGACCATGCTCTCTTACTCTATTTCCCAATATGTGTCTCCTGGTCAGTGTGTTTCTTCTAACCCTTTTACTAAATACTCCTGTTCTGGTAACCTTGTATCTGTGGCAGTTTTCCCTCCCACTACTAGCTGCCCAACAAGTAATTATACTCAAAGTTCGCAATAAAAGTCCTAAGGGTTTTGTTATCCAGTCTATTTGCATAGCCCCCACTACTGAATGTGGTTTGAAAATTATGGAGTGGGTAGCTGAGAAACAAAAGTTACCCCTCCTTGCTTGGTGTTCCCATATAACTACCTTTGCCACAACCCCTTCTTACCCCCATTATTCTATTCCCCATAATGATCATTTACCTAATGCCCAATTGTCCTCAGAGAGCGGTCCCTTAGGTGAAATGGGACTAAACTGACATGTTGCCCTACTCCAAACTATAGCCCATCACACTGAGGGCAACTGCTATATTTGTGCTCACGTTCCTACTCATTATAAAGGTGTTATTCCTCTAATGGGTATTAATGTTGATTTGTTTACCTTTGATTTGTCTACTTTTATTCCTCCAGGTACACCATTGTTCAACCTATCAGGCAATTTTATCTCCTTGGGAGGCACCTCATATGGTACTATCTGCAGGGAAATTGGCCAAGGTACAGTGTGGTTGGGTGCCTCCCTATGTGAGTATGTAATTTCCAGTAATGGCGCTCATTTCCGGTTGGTAAAATTCCTCTGGTATGATCCTGACTGTAAATCATAATCTCACTACATTTTTTTTGTTTCCTCCAGGGCCCCAATTGTACTTTTGTTTCCCCATCCCTTGTACAATCTTTCCTTAACAAACCACCCCCTTGGTTGTATTGGATATGTGGACAGACAGCGGTGTCAGTCCTCCCTGGTAACTATACAGCCATCTGCTTCCTGGGTGTGGTAACCCCAGCCGTCCGTGTTGTTCCCATGCTGCCCTTGGGCCCAATTCGCAATAAACGTGAATCTGGAAGCTCTCTGCTCCCCCTTGTCCAACAGTATGCTGGAGATTCAACAGGTCGAGCTATCCTCTTGGCCGTTGGTGTCTACCTGAATCATCAGGACATCATCATGTTATCTGTGATACTACAGACCTTCATGAATGAGAGTGCAGGAGTTGTTCAGAGTGTGGCCCAAGAGTTGAAGCAGCTTAGACAACTAGCATTGCAGAATAGGATGGCCCTTGATTACTTCCTGGCTTCCCAAGGAGGGGAGGGGGGGTGTAGTCTTGTGAGCAAAGAATGTTGTACCTATGTTATTTATCAATCACTTAATTTTAGTCACCATTTCACAGTTATTAGGTCCCTATCCCAGAATGTCCAAGATATGATTGATGACAAATTTGGCCTTGGAGGTATTTTTGACCATCTCTTTGGTTGACTACCTAATTTGGGATGGTTACGCTCCCTTTTTCTGTATGGCATTGTTATTATAGTATGCCTTATCCTTATGTGTTGCTGTATACAATGTGTACCTGGTTTAATCTCTACATGCAAGAGTGTTTTCTCTGTCTCTCATTCTTCCCCCAAATATTTGTTTCCCTCTATCCATTTTAAATCTCCCCACCATGTTGAGATCTCTCTTGACCCTGATTTCTTCGGAGTTCACCTACTTCTCTCCTGCTCTATATCTCATCTGACCTCTTGATCTTACAATGTTATTGCTTAACCACCAGCTGTGCCCTAAATTTCCCTGTCTAATCCCTATGCAGAATGCACTATGTCCCTAGGATCGTCTAGAACTTTCCTACATTGGGAAACTAGCCACGGACAGACCATGGACCATCATCTACCTTGATGGCCACCCCGGTCGTAGCCTGTATACCCATATCCCACTCCTTTTTCCCTCCCTGGTGGTTTCTATCTCTCCTGTCTTTCTGTGTTGTTTTAATTTTGCTTTCATATTGCATTACCGTATACTTACACTCTCTATATTTCCTTCACAGGTGCAGAATTCCTTCACCTCCCAAACATGCCATGATACTGCCTGACAACCCACTATTCACCATCAACTCTGCCAGAATGATGGGGATTGTTAATTGTTGTTAATGAATCTTGGAGGGGATGCTTCTGCACTATTTCATGTCACACTGCACATATATATATAGGAATGTTTAGGTAATTGTCTACTCCACCCGACGGCGCTTAGCGTCAGGGAATAGCGGAATAATCTACTACCTAACAACTTCACTCCAACCTTGTTTTTGCTAACACTCTTGTAGTCCTGTGAGCCATCTTGGACGGGAGCACCCATGCACTAATAACATTGTGACTGTCAAATCGCCATGAGTCGCATTGACTTTTTGTGATTGCGGCACTTTGACGTTATGAGCTGCTTATTCTATTTTCATTATTTTATGTTTAACCAAACTTTTCCTTTTCTTTCACTGAACTCTTCTCTGAAACTGCAGATATTTTACTTCTGTATTTTCCAGCAATTCACTTATAACCTAATAAGTTACACAAATATATAACTTTGTTTTGGTTTTTCTCATAGATTGTTTTCTAAATGTCTTAAAATCAAGGCCTCTTTGTCTAGTATTATTAAGCATAATCAACCACTAATCACGTGAGATTTATTGGCCAATCATTATCCGCCAATTAGCTCTCTGTTTTGTAAGTTACTGTAATAGTATAAAAATGCATGTATATGAAAATGAGTTAGTCTTGCTTTGCTGTGTTTTGTGATGGGACACTGTTGCAACAGTGTAATAAAGATTACCTCTCCTGAGGTGAGCCCTTGTTTGATAAATATCTGGTCTGGACCTCTTTATTACTGCACCTGAGACGAGCTCACTCACAACACTCTCACTTCACTAAAGTTGCTGTCTGGCTGCCCTATAAACACAGGGCTCCTCTCTCTCTCTCTCTTTTACTATTGTGGTTCTCTATCCTTATCTATGAGAATCTGTACTTCATGTAGTCTTTCCCTGGCTTTGTTTCCTTTTTTCTCTGCTTTTTTTTTCTCTTCTCATTAGTGTCTCCCTCTGTCTAGTTACATCTGTGTCTGTTTTACTCCCTCTTTCTATGGCCTCTATTTATCAAGGTCTGTCGGACCTGATCCGATAGTGCGGATCAGGTCCAACAGACCTCGCTGAATACGGAAAGCAATACGCTCGCCGTATTCAGCATTGCACGAGCAGCTCACAAGAGCTGCTGGTGCAACGACGCTCCCTGCAGACTCACGGCCAATCGGCCGCCTGCAGGGGGTATCAATCAACCCAATCGTATTCGATCGGGTTGATTTCCGGCGATGTCTATCCGCCTGCTCTGAGCAGGCAGACAGGTTATGGAGCAGCGGCCTTTGTGACCGCTGCTTCATAACTGCTGTTTCGGCGCTTGATAAATATGCCCCTATATGTCCTTTCTCTTTAACCCACTGTGTTTCAGCAAATCCTGCCTCTCTCAATTTGTCTTCCTTTTTTATATATATCTTTCCATGTGTCTTTCTGTTCCCCTGTGTGTTTTTTCTCTATATCTTTCCATGTGTCTTTCTGTTTCCCTGTGTGTTTTTTCTCTATATCCTTCCATGTGTCTTTCTGTTCCCTGTGTTTTTTTCTCTATATCCTTCCATGTGTCTTTCTGTTCCCCTGTGTTTTTTTCTCTATATCCTTCCATGTGTCTTTCTGTTCCCCTGTGTTTCTTTGTCAGCTCTTTTCTCCCCCTATCTCTTTATGCCGGCTTCTAGAGACTGCAGTCACTTTTTCAGTGTTCTTTTTCAGCAGCCATTTTATTTATGTGCACCACTATCCTCCTTTCAGCCTCGTTAAGCTGAGGCAGCTGAACAATCCTACAATATCCATGTGCTGTTTACTAATGATCTTCTCATTCTTGTTGCATCCTTGATTTACACATATTTGTAATGAACCCTTTACTACCATGTCCAGCCATACAATATATGCTACATCAGCAGCTGTCTCACCTATATGTCAACAGTCAGTACTACAACCTATTGTGCAGAATGCCACAAAGTGGAACCCTACCTTTCAAAGAACTTGAACCCTTTATGCTATTATGTTTATATAGAGATATGGGTGTGCATTTGTGTATGTATGTCTGTGTGTGTTGGGGTATTAAAGCGTGTAGCGTGTTACTCTAGCTCTATGAAATAGTGCAGAACTAATTTATAGACTGCACTAAGTGAAAAACATATTTCTAGATTAATCAAACTTATTACACTATTAAATTCTTAAACATTATTATAGATCCTTTGTTCCCATATGAATAGAATATTAGTTATCATATCTTGTTTACCTAGATAACAATAGTGCATTCTCTCAAGTGATATGATATGATCTACTTCTGCTACCCATTGAGCTAGTGTAGGTATCTTTTGCGTCTTCCACAGTCTGGGGATCAGCCTCTTAGCACATGTTAGCATTAGGAGAAGCAGTTTCTTACGGTAGATACATGAAAGACATGGGATGTGGTTAAGGAGAATAATGTGTGGGTTAAAGGAAATATCTGTACCTAAAATGTTGTTAATATTTAGTTCTACCTGTTGCCAACATTCAGCAAGACTCGGGCAGGACCACCATATATTGGTCATGGTGCCCTCCCCTCCGCATCTTCTCCAGCAGCTGGAGGAAGCAGTCGGATATATAACTCATAGGCGTTGTGGTGTTAAATACCATCTGGCTATTATTTTATAGTTCAGCTCGGACATAACCAGAGAGGTTGAGTAGGAATGAGTGAGGCGGAAACAGTGTTTCCAGTCTTCATCATCTAGATCTCCTAATAACTCACCAGTCCACTTCGACAAGTATGTGGGGCGCTTTTCTGGAAACTAACTTCTAAGGATTTTATATATCTTAGAAAGATGTGCTTTTTTAATAGTCGGGTTAACACAAAGCTGTACAAAAGGAGTTAAATAATTCTTTCGTATGTGGGCTATTATTGATGGCATGTCTGATTTGTAGATATGTTTACCAACTATGGAATGGAGACCCTAGCTCATCATTAAGTAAGATTCTGTCTTTGATCCCAGAAGGGTCGGTGATTAAGTATATTGGAAGGTTTTGTAAGAGCGTATTTGCATTAGTATGGGTAAAAAGACTATGTTTTATAAACAAGTGATTACGAAGTAGTGGGGTTAAGGGGGATATTGTAGTGGACACTCCTTTCACATGAGAAATCACATAGTCCCATGTCTCAAGAGTGGCCCTGATATAGTCATTCTGCTGTACCATATGAGGCCTGTAATCCTTGGGGAGCCAAGGTATATCTCTCATATGTTTAACCTGCGATATATGGCTCTCTATTTGTATCCATAGATTCGAAGGGGGTGAGTGGTTCCAAGAAACTATTCTTGCTAAATGTGCTGCTCTGTAGTAATTCGTTATAATAGGGACATTAAGACCTCCGTCTTCTCTACTGAGATATAAAGTGTACTGGGCGATTCTGGGGCGCTTATAGGACCATATGAAGGAATTGATCAACTTTGTTGTGTCGTAAGGTAGGATTTGGGTAGGGCCATCGGTAGTGCTTGGAAAAGGTATAAGTATTTAGGTATTATCATCATTTTCACCGTGTTTATCCTACCTAGCCATGACAAATGTCCTTGTCTGTGCCAAGACTCCAACAAGTTTTTAATGCTTACCTGAAGAGTGATAAAATTATCAGAAAATAGTTTACGAACATTTTTTTGGAATTATCAGACCTAAGTATTTAATCTTATCTGTGATGTTGAATTTCGTGTGTTGTGCTACACTTCCTATTTCCTGAGATGTCAGGTTAATCGGCATCAGCCCAGATTTCTCCATGTTGATAGAGAAATTGGAAACTTGTTTATAGCTCTCTAGTGTCTTAATTAAAGCGGGTAAAGTAGTTATTGGTGATTGTAAAGTAAGAATCACATCATCTGCGAATAAAAGGCATTTTTGATTGATGTTAACATAATCTAAGCCCTGTATATTTGGGTTATTTCTAATTTTTCTAATATTTCTACTGTAAGGGCAAATAATAATGGCGAAAGCGGGCAGCCTTGACGCGTGCCATTGGAAATGGAAAAAGACTGGGATATAGCATTATTTATTTTAACTTTTGCACTGGGTTTATGATATAGGGCTTGTATTCTGGTTATAAATGTTTTAGAGAAGCTGAATTTTGACAGGGTGTTCCACATAAACTGCCAATCCACCCTGTCGAAATCTTTCTCCGCATCAGTGGAAAGTAAAATTAAAGGAGTATCATTGGCATATTGTAAAGAGTGTAGTAATCTTACAGTGTTATCTTTTGCCTCTCGACCTCTGATAAAGCCTACTTGATCAGAGTGAATAACTTTATGTAGGACTGTGTTCAGACGATTTGCAAGGATCTTGGCGTATATTTTCATATCTATATTTATAAGCGATATGGGTCTATAATTACCTATGAGGTCTTTTGTTTTACCTGGTTTTGGGACGACTGTGATTAATGCCTCTAATAGAGAACTAGGAAGGGTATTACCCCGGTCGATATCTGTAAAAAGCGAATGCAGATGTGGACTTATCTGCTCTTGTAGGAGCTGGTAGAAGTTTGCTGTAAGGCCGTCCGGGCCTGGAGATTTTCCATTTGGGATCTATTTTATTATGGATTTGATGTCATGTAGGGTGATAGGAGAGTCTAAAAATTGCCTGTCTTGGGGGGGGGCGGAGCTAGCCGGGAGCCGGAGCGGTCGCATATCTAGCCAGCTCTCCATTGATATTTCAAAAGTTATACTTCTGCGACCGTTCAAGGCTCTCCAAGAAAGTAAATATGTGTGACTATTACAATAGGGAGGAAGACTACAAGGTCTGGCGACAAGAAGAGAACCAAGACTAACAGATCAGAGCCTTTTCTCTCCACGCAGCTTGCTACTACCTACAGCCAGTGAGCGGCCATTTTCTAGACCATGCGTTACCTCAAGGGGTTTGAGCTACAATACTTCCATGATAGTAGTGCTGGAGATCACAGCCTGAAGGTATCCGGACGAGGTTTGGCTCTAGTGAGGGCGGGTGTCATTCTCTCAGATCTGCCTCTGGTTCATTTTAAATTCGGCACGGATTTTCAACTACTTTGCTATGGTGTCACTTACCGCTTGACCAGTTCTACTGCACTGCAAGCAGCAATGCTTATACTACAATCGGTGGATACTGTGCTTACATGCAGATCAGGAATAGGATAGACAGGAACCCGGCAGATGTGCTACACACCCCCTCTCTGTATAATGTCTTACTGCAGGAGAATTGGCTAATGACCCTCTAAGTAGTCAAACTTACCCTCATAGCTTTTCACTTGCCAAAGACTATATTTACAATAACTCTAGACATGGGCGTTACATGAAGGTTACCAACCAGATCATAGAGCATATGCAAATGCATATGTTGCAATTACCCCATTTCTCATTACCGTTCATAAGACTGGTGTTGGTTAAGTATTTTCCCTATATAGCAACCATTGTTCTGTATGTAGTGCTATTGCTAGAATATATGTTAAAAATTATCATAGGTTTGAGGTTTATCTGTTATGTTTTAGAAATGTTTTAGATTGGTAACTTGCATGCAGTGGAATATACAGTACCGTCAATTTATTTATGCTGAACTCAGTAATAGATGTATCAGGTGACAATACAGCTCAATTTTGTGATTTCTCCACGGGACAGAGGCTGGTCATCCCCCCTCCCCCCAAGCCTGACTAATGAGATCTAGATATCTGCTAGATATTGCCCAAGACATTTACCTATATTTACTCAACGACAGGCTGGGGATTTAAATTAAATTACAATTTCTAGAAATTAGATGATGATCCCAACTGTGACCACTAGAGGGGAGTCAAGGATAAGCTATGTTTTATCATATGCAAGTGACATGGGATCCTGTAGTTTGCTCTGCGCTACGGTCGCTACGCGTCCGGGTTTATTTCAGTAGATCTGCTATACACAAACACAGTATAGATAGGTTGCTCTTAAGGAACTATATGATCTGTCTGTCATAAGTGTTTTGAACTGGCATATAACTTGTATTATTTTGTCTCTCATACCAAGCTTGACACACTATCCCAGACATAATAATTGAAATCTGCCATATTATACCTTAAATAATTAGTACACTAGATTATGGCTCTAATTTCTATAGTAGCCAGGATAATATAAACTATGTCTCCCTTGGATTATATGACCATTACAAGTCGGGAGACTAAATTTAACACCCTTTTAAATGCACAGCTGTGCATAGTTGATTTGTGGCTATTGGCTACTATATATGCTCTCCCACATACTAAAATGGAAGTGTTAGGAAGAGGAGTGCACACATTACAGACTGAACATCATCATTTTTTGTGCAGCTTTGTGGTATTTTACTTTCCATAGTTGGTGACATGTTAAACCTTAATTTCTTTATATGTTTCTTCTATGAGCCTGCTGCTCTCAAGTGCCAAGGGTTAACATGGGTTAATATTAGCTGCACAATTTTCTCCTCGGTTTGTGCTACTATGTTTTCTATGCATGTGATGCAATAGATGTCTAGATGTTGCTGTTAGCTAGGTTTCAAGTTTGTATATGTATATGGGTACAGTCCTGACTATTTTAGACACAAATGCTTTGACCCTATGCCACTTATCTAATAAGGTGCAAAGATTAATATACATAGCCGGTAACCAACTTCCTTGTTTTGTGTATTACCCTCCATAGAGATATTATTGCCACTCTCAAGTATAAGGAACAAGTATACGAGGCACAGGGTACTAGCGACACGATTGGTGCCGCAACACTTCTTTTGAGTATAAACGCATGAGCCAAGGGAAGATAACAACACTTTAATATTTTCCTTAATAAGTTGACAGTGGACAGCAGATATTCCGCCACACTCTTTAAGCAGTTGAGTCCAATGCACATTATGTACATATATACCTATACCTGAGTATTAGGCCATTGAGACTATCATATCCTCCCTCCTGGTCATAGGCGTGAGTGTCTTTATTGCACATACCCGTCGCTGGGCATAGGGCCCATGCCCGGATGATGGGATTACCTTATGATAGTATAGCCACGTTTCTGACTTGTTCTGAGCTAAAGTAAGCCTTATCACGTTCTATTGTTAAGGAGGCGGGTAAAATTATGACAAGGTATGCAAGGTCTAATGTGCTTGAGTTACATACTGCCATACGCCTTAATCTTAAAGCGATAAGTGTACCCACATTGTCAGCTTTATGGTTTCCCGTAGCCATGCCAGATGGTAACTAGACAGTGTATGTGCCAGGTGATGTATGTGCTGGATGCGATGTGTGCTAGGTAGCTAAGCTGGGTGCTGCGGGTGTTGGGCGGGGCGGGTGCTGGGTAAGGTGTGTGCTAGGCATAGAGTGTGCTGGGTGAGATGGGTGCTAGGTATCATGTGTGCTAGTTGCAGTGTGTGCTGGGTGCAGTGTGTGCTGGGTGTGGTGTGTGCTAGGTACAGCGTGTGCTAGGTCTAGATGCCATGTGTGCTAGGTGCCATGTGTGCTAGGTACCTTGGGTGCTAGGTATCGTGTGCTAGGTTCAGCGTGTGCTAGGTACCGCGGGTGCTAGGCAAGGTGGGTGCTGGGCATGGCGTGTGCTAGGTATAGCGTGAGCTAGGTACAGTGGGTGCTGGGCACCATGAGTGCTAGGTACCATGAGTGCTGGGTACCATGTGTGCTAGGTACCATTTGTGCTGGGTACCATGTGTGCCAGGTACAATATGTGCTGGGTATAATGTTGGCTGGGCACAGTGCGTGCTAGGTATAACGTGTGCTAGGTACAATATGTGCTAGGTACCGAATGTGCCCGGCAAGGTGGGTGCTGGGTACAGCGTGTGCTAGGTACAGTGGGTGCTAGGTATCATGTGTGCTAGGTACAACGTGTGCTGGGTATAATGTGTGTTAGGCACGGAGAGTGCTGGTTATATGGTATGCTAGGTTTAGCTTGTGTTAGGTATAACGTGTGCTGGGTGCGGAGTGTGCTGGGTGCAGAGTGTGCTGGGTGCAGAGTGTGCTGGATGCAGGGTGTGCTGGGGGCAAAGTGTGTAGGGTGCAGAGTGTGCTGGGTGCAGAGTGTGCTGGGTGCAGTGTGCGCTAGGTGCAGTGTGCGCTAGGTGCAGTGTGCGCTAGGTGCAGTGTGCGCTAGGTGCAATGTGCGCTAGGTGCAACGAGTGCTAGGTTTAGTGTGTGCTAGACACAATGATGGCTAGGTAAAGTGGGTACTAAGTATAGTGTGTACTAGGTACAAGGTGCATCTTATTTGTCTTTGGAATCTGTTGTTACCTGCACCATAAGATGTTGACTGAACCTGCTCTTTAATTTACTTGGACAAATCCATTAATACATCTTGCTGCAACTTATCTAGACCTGATCTTTGGAGCATTTAATTTAATTTATACGTACCACCCCCCCCCCCCCCCCTCCCATATTTAGAGCCCACACCAGGGTTCAATCTTGGTGAACTATTTTCACCACAAATCCCTGCAATTTACTTATGTTGTATCAATGTTCTGTAAGCTATTGCAACCGGACCTGCGTGTCCGATCCTTTCATTTGTGTATGTTTGACCAGGGGTCCTGCGCGTCCCCAAGTGTTATCTTTCATATTAAAACCGAATAAAAATCCATTTAAAAAAAAATAAAAAATTGCCTGTCTTCTTCAGTGATAGAGGAGGTTTCTACTGTTGCTAAATATGCTTCTAATTTTCCCATCCTATCTAGCGTTGTAGAGTTTTTAATATTATATAAGTTTGTATAATAGGAGACAAATTCATTTGTTATCTCCTCGTTCGTGGACGTAGCTTCTCCCGAGGTTTGTCTAAGGGATCTAATAAATGTAGAGTACTTTTGCTTTTTAAGTGATCTGGCTAAATGGCGGCCTGCCTTATTACTTTCTACAAAAAATTTAGATTTAGTAGTCAAGGCTCTCATATGTGCTTTTTGTATGAGAAATTTGTTAAGACTCTCTCTTGCTTCAGTTAATTTAGAGAGTTTTGGGACAGATGTTGGGTCTGCTTTGTGGATGGCCTCTTGGGTTACTAGGTCCTTTGTTAAAGAGGAGAATTGGGTTGCTTGGAGTTTACGTTGTTTAGCAATGTGTTTTATTAATACCCCACAGATATAACATTTGTATGCCTCCCAATTGTTCGCGTATGAAGTGTCTTCAGGTTTATTTAGAGAAAAGTATTCATCTGAGAATTTTTTTATTTCATCTACTGTGTCTTGACTTGTAAGTATGGAGTCGTTCAGCCTCCAATTAAATGTGTTGCGGGTTTTGCTAGACCATCTGAATATAGTGGACACCATACTATGGTGTGAGATATCTTTGAGTGTATGTGGAGGTGTGAGATATCTTTGCAATCAGACACTTCTATCAAATCTCATACACTCAAAGTATGTAGTCTAACCTGGAATATGAATGTTGTGGATGGGAGAAGAAGGTATAGTCTCTTGGTTGTATGTACTATTCTCCAAGTATCAAACAAGTTGACAGATTGGATGGCTTCACAATTATTCTTCCGGACGTTGTTACGTAGATATGATTTCCCAGTGGATGTGTCTAGTGCTGGGTTCATGGGGAAATTGAAATCTCCCCCTAGTACAATCGGACCTTTAGCAATGTCTACTATTGTGTTGACCAGGGACTTAAAAAAATGGGGAGTGGGTTTATTGGGAGCATAAACGTTGGCTAGGGTGACTGGAGTACCATATTATAATCCAACTAGAATTATGGTCCTACCTTCTTTATCTGTATATTTTTGTAGGAGTTCAAAGGGGGTGTTGCGCCTAAAGGAGATCCTAACTCCGTTTTTCCTATGGGGGCCCGAACTGCAATAATGTTTATCAAAGTATCTTGTGGAAAGTACAGGTTCATTATTTTTTTTAAAATGGGTTTCCTGGATCATGACAATGTCTATTTCCCTTTTATAAAAGTTGTGATAAGCTATAGAGCGCTTTTCCGCTGAGAGGAATCCCTTGACATTTTGAAACATAGAAACATAGATATTGACGGCAGATAAGAGCCATAGGCCCAGCAAGTCTGCCCGACCTTACCTAACAGTATAAACTTATCTAGTTCGTAGGATAGCCCTATGCTTGTCCCATGCATTTTTAAAGTCCCCCACAGTGTTTGTTGCTACTACATCTTGAGGAAGTTTATTCCATAAATCAATCACTCTTTCTGTAAAGAAGTGCTTCCTCAAATTACTTCTGAATCTACTACCCTTTAGCTTGAGCTCATGACCCCTTGTTCTTGAATTTTCCATTTTATGTAAAATACCCACAGCCTCAGTTTTAATAAACCCTTTAATGTACTTGAAAGTTGCTATCATATCACCTCTTTCCATTCTCTCCTCTAAGCTATACATATTTAGGTCATTGAGCCTATCCTGGTAAGTTTTATTTTTTAGACCATGTACCATTTTGGTAGCCCTCCTTTGCACAGATTCAAGTTTGTTAATATCCTTCTGAAGATATGGTCTCCAGAACTGCACACAATACTCAAGATGAGGCCTAACTAATGATCTATAAAGTGGCATAAGAACCATACTATTTCTGCTGCAAATACCTCTACCAATACATCCAAGCATTCTGCTAGCCTTACTCGCTGCATTACTACATTGTTTACTAAGTTTTAAATCATCTGAAATAATAATTCCCAAGTCCTGTTCCTCGTCTGTAACAGTCAGTAAAGTGTCATTGAGTCTGTAATTAACATTTGGATTTTTCTTCCCTAAATGCATTATTTTACACTTTGCTGTGTTAAACTTTAGACCCCAGTCATTTGTCCAATCCTCCAATTGTTGTATATCACTACTCATTTTGTCTACCCCCCCTGGAACATCCACTCTGTTGCAAATTTTTGTATCATCTGCAAAGAGACATACTTTCCCCTGTAGCCCTTTGCTGATATCGCAGATAAATATGTTAAACAAAACAGGCCCCAGAACTGACCCCTGAGGAACACCACTAGTAACAGCCCCTCTGCTGAATGAACTCCATTTACTAAGACACTTTGTTTTCTGTCCTTAAGCCAGCATTCCACCCAGTTCACAATTTTTGAATCTAGACCAAGGAGATATAGTTTGTGAATAAGTTTATTGTGTGGGACGGTGTCAAATGCTTTGCTGAAATCTAGATATGCTACATCAACTGCTCCTCCCTTGTCTAATACTTTTGTTACATAATCAAATAAGTCAATTAGATTAGTCTGACATGATCTCCCTGAAGTAAAACCATGCTGATTTTGGTCCTCTAAATTGTTTGTCTTTATGTAAGTCATAATTCTTTCTTTTAAGAGGCTTTCCATTAATTTCCCTACTACTGAAGTTAAACTAACTGGCCTGTAGTTGCCAGATTCTTCTCTACTGCCCTTTTTATGAAGGGTTATGAATATTATCAGGACCCACTGCCTTTGTAACATTTATTTTTGATAATGCTAACAAAACCTCATCCTCTGAGTTGCTATATGTAGTGTTCCTGCTTTTTTATACGGTGACTGGGTCATTGCGGGCTGGAGTTTTGTTGTAATTATATAAGAGAGTTAGAGTAATTTGACTAGAATGCTGGGATGAGTTAGAGCAATCTGGTTGGGGTATTCGGATAAATAGGTATTGGGGAATAAATAATATGAAAAGCAATTTGGAATGGATAATAATAGTAAAGGGGAAAAATTCTGCTCGAATCTTACCAAGTCCAGAAGTCGTGGCAGTGCAAGACTACACAAGGGCGGACTTCGTATTAATGGAGAACTTGGGAGCTTTTTTACAAACCGGGTGTCTAAGTAATTCAAAACTCAGGTATGTTATTTGTCTATTTAGTGGAGATATCTTGTCTCTTATGAGTACTATATAGTATATTAATTCATGAGACCTTACTATTGTCTTCAGAGGGTCAGCACACCTATCAGAATCCGATTAGGATTTCCAGACCCATGGAGCCAATAAAATGCTAATGGTGGAGTAGTACATTTCCTACACACAAATGTTTTGATATTGCAGTGACATTTCCCTGTGAAAGAAAGACTTCTAGTTCTGAAAGTGTAGCAAAGTACAATGCGCATGATCTAGGGCCTGTAGAAATCAAATACACCAATATAGACAAAAAAACAAAACAAAAAAGAAAGACATCTCATATTAAGTAAAACCCAACTGCCAAGAGATGTTTGGAGACACTGTGATTAACTAATTTTTCTTTGTTCTTTACCACATTGGAGGACTTCCGGTGGGGGCGGAGCCGTTAGACACGCTGTACGGCTCGCGGCGCTCTAGAGAAGGGAGCTAGGAAATCTCCCCCGGCTAAAAGTTGCTTGCGCTATCCGGAATCCCTGGGACCGGTTGCAAGTTTTTACAGACGCTGTCTACGTCTGAGCAGAGGAAGCCCTTTACTGGCGGAAAAGCCTGGCGGTGGATACCGCAACCGCCGCAGAGAAAAACCGGCAGACCGAAGGAAAAGGACAGTAAAGTCGGGTAAGCGAGATATTACCCGTGAAGTGATTGGCCTTGCTGACTGGAGTAGCCGCTTGTAGGAGGGGGTAGTCCACCTGCAGAGAGATCTGTAGGGAGCGCGCCCTCCTCGCGGTGAAGAGCGTCATAGCTGCATATCTGTTTGGGCCGACTGCCCGATAGCGGGAAGGAACCCCGGCTTTACCCTTGCAAGGTTTTTCAAAGGGGACTGCCAAATGCTTCTTTATACCTAAAAAGGCACACTTGGTTTACAGGCATAGCGTGTACATAGCGTGTACATATGGGATATCTTGGCTCCTATGAGCTGAAGATCCACAGGAGGTGGATGAGGCTAAGCAAACCCATTTGAGGGACTGAATCAACATAAATTAGGGAGAAGCGTCATTTTTCCCTATTTTGTGAACTATCTTCATGCCCCCCTTCTTCTACTTATCTATCTACCTGTTGATGGTCCGGGGGTAACAAGAGCCTGAAGTGTTCTCTAAAAGAAGAATTAGGAGTACTTCTTATAGCAAAGTCCCAAAGTATAACAGGACTGATCACAACTGATGGTACTTAAAATCGCCACAATGAGTTCATAAAGCAGAACTTTACCTTAAGACACAAGACGCAACAGTACAGTGGTTCCTGAGCACTTTGAAAATGGTGTTTCTCATTTTCCAGGTTATTTCTACTCTACCTGCAGGCTTATAGAGAGCCAAGAGACTAGGCCTGGGCAATCTGGCTTTTTTTTTTTTTTTTTTTTGTTCTTTCTTTCTTCAAGTGGCATATTCCTCAAGAATGGTGTATCTATTTGCTGCTTAACAGTCTCCCCCTTTAGGAGAGAAGAGAGAGAGGGATATGGATAGTTAACTAAATGGCTAAAATTTAGTTAAATATATTGACCCTTTTTTTTTTTCTCTCTTTTTTTTTTTTTCTTCATGTTGATATAGATGGGTATATGCAATTGCTTTCCTGTTAGCATAAGTTCATTAATTGCTTTTGAGAATTGATTCACTATAACATCAAAGATATTCTGGTTGAATTATGAATGTTTAAGGGATAGGGCCCTTATTGATTAATTGCTGATTTTTACAGGTGTCCGCTTTTCATAACTGTAAATTGGGTGAGATATTAGGCCGTAACTACACTAACTTTTATGAATATACACTCATAGTCTATAGTTTAATACACATTCACGCTTATAATAAAAAAAAAAAAAAAAAAAAAAGGAGGGAAAGAGGAAGGAAAGAAAAGGAAAGGGAAAGAAAAATCAAAACACACGCACATACACTTGAACTTGAAGCTTCACTTACATTTTTTTTTTTTTTTTCACTCTTATTAGGGACTCCAGTCCCTTCTGGACTTGTTCACTTTTTTTCACATTTTCATTTATTTTATTGTTTTTCACATTCACTATCAGTATTCACAGAATATATGGAAAGATATATTATACACACGAAACAGAGTTCTCCCATAATGCCACCCAAAGGCAAGGATAGAAAGGTTAGGAGTGCGGATACCTCATTGGACCCTGTTTTAGAGGGGGCTATATCCCATATGGACATTGGTAGTTTAGTATCTCAATTAACCGATGTTTTTACCCCACAATTTGATATTATTAAGAAGGAGCTTAGCAGTATCTCAACAGATATTATCTCCCTATCAAACGAGGTTAAGCAATTCGCTTCAAGGATATTAGAGGCGGAAAATAGGATCTCTGACTTAGAGGACCGGGTTAATGTCCAAGATAAAGTAATCCAAGATTATGATGGCAAGATTTCTGGTCTACAATTCCGTCTGGAGGATCTTGAGGATCGCTCCAGACGAAATAATATAAGAATCATTGGTCTTCCTGAGTCCCCTGAGTATGAAGATCTTATAAAGGTTACTTCTTTATTATTACCCAAAGCTTTAGGTTTCTCTGAACAACAACTACCCTTAGAGGTAGAAAGAGCTCATAGGGTCGGATATAGTAGAACAAATATGGCTAGGGGCGATAGAAGCAGAATGTGCATTTTTAAGTTGCTCAGATTCCAGGACAAAGTAAACCTGTTAAAAGCATATAGAAAGATGGGCGAATTTGTATTTGAAAAAAATAAGCTATTAATGTTTCAAGATTTTTCAATAGAAACATCTACCAAAAGAAAACAGATGATTCCGCTATGTACTAAGATTATTGATAAAGGGTTTAAAGCCTGGGTTGTGTACCCCGCAAAGATTATGTTAGAAGAAAATGGGGTTAGACGAATCCTTAATAATCCTCAAGAGGCCCACGAATTTATTAGTACCCTATAATATATTAGGGAAATTAACCCAGGTTTAGATAGGGGAATTCATGCCAAGTAAGATGGATGTGCTACGTGTTTGGGTACGCCCTGATTTGTGGTGCGTTTTTCTTTTTTTTATTGTCTTTTGCTTACTGTGAGGATTATAGATATGTTTTTAATATCTGCGGGGCACACTGATATCGTTAAATGGAAGAAAGAATCTATATGGTTGTTGAGCACTTAACATAATTTCAATTTTAACATAGTAAGTAAGATAGAAGCGCTATGTGTTTGGGTAAGCGCTGATTTTTTTGTGTGTTGCCTCTTTTTTTCTTTGTTTGTACTTACTATGATGATTATAGATATGTCCTTGAGGATTGCAGTGCACATGGACAGTGTTATATGGAAAAAAGAATCTATATTGTTGTTGAGCACTTATTATTTTAAAATTGAATATTTCACAGGTATAGGATGGGCAGCTTTCTTTTTATTACGTAGGGTTTCCCCTTTTTTTTTTTTTTTTTTTTTTTCTCTTTCTCTCTCCCTTCTTCTTCTTTTCCCTCTCTCTCGCCGGTCCTCTCGCCCCTCTCTTCCCCCTCCCACCTCTGGGGTTATGCTAATTTAGATCATAGCTTAAAAATACCTTATCAGTGCACCTATATGTTTATTATAACTAATGGCAGTTAGGATCAATATCCTTTCTTGGAATGTAGGGGGCATTACGTCGCCTAGAAAACGCAAATTGATTATTAAACATCTGTTGAAGTTTAATCCCGATATTGTGTTATTACAGGAAACACATTTGAATCTGGCAGAAGCTATGAAATTGAAGTGTAAGTGGGTAGGGGAATGTATTGCAGCTCCAGGAGTTAAAAGAAAATCAGGGGTAGCCATTTTGTTTCATAAAAATCTAGAGTATAATATTGTGAAGAAGGAGATTGACCCAGAGGGAAGATACCTGATACTACATATTCAGATTAATAGGTGTAATTTCATTATCTGTAATATATATGGTCCCAATTCTTTTTCGCCTATTTTCTGGGAAAATATTAGAAGTAAATTATTTCTGTTTTCAGCAGCCAATTTAGTTTTAGGGGGGGATTTTAATATGACGTTATGCCCTATTTTAGATAGATTGTCCACAAAAAACCTGCGTGAAAATAACAAAGTAGCAAAATATTTTAAGTCTTTTTGTCATGAATTAAAATTAATTGATATATGGAGATTTAAAAATCCAGAAACCCGTAGTTTCTCATGTGAGTCTAAATCCCACATGACATTCTCGATGATTGATATGTTCTTAATTTCTAAACCACTTGCCTTATGTAGATCAGAAGCAAATATCTATGATATTGCTATCTCTGATCATGCGGTAATCTCTTTCACTTTGGTGGCCATCTCCCCCCCTAAGGCCCAGAATACGTCTTTTTTTTTTCCCCGATTTTTGATGGATAGTCCTAAGTTCAGCAACTGGTTAAAACAGAAGTGGAAGGATTATGTTACCTTCAATATAGGACAATTTAGTAAACCAGAGGTATTCTGGGAAGCAGCGAAAGCTGTATTAAGGGGGGAAATTAAGCTTTACTTATCCACCTGGAAGAAGAAAAAGCTGGAGCAAGAATTACAGCTAACAGCACAAGTCAGAAACGCGCTTAGAAAATTTTATGTCGATCAGACAAGAGATAACTGGGATAGATACTGCAAATTGAAAAGGGAAAGAGATATCTTCTTCAAACAAAGGTCACAGGAAGATGAATTGAAAATAAATTATCAATTTAGAGGTCATTATGGGGCCTCAGCTAAATTTCTGGCTAAAGTAGCTATGGTGAGAAAAAGTAAGAATATTATCTCGACCATTAAAATGGGGAGTGTAAAATATACTAATACAGAGGATATTAGTCAGACATTTTTTAACGTATTCCAACGGCTTTATGCAGAAATAACGCATTAAATTTCTGGGCGAGTGTCAATCTCCCCAATATTTCGGAGGAGAATTTATCAGAGCTCAACAGACCTATCTCAGAGGAGGAAGTTCTTGAGGCTATACAATCAGCTAATCTTAATAAATCTATAAATAATAAATTTAGGCAGACCAATCGTGTCAGGCATTGGAAGCCTATGTGAACAGGCATCACGATATAT
This sequence comes from Bombina bombina, assembly GCF_027579735.1. Taxonomy (NCBI): domain Eukaryota; kingdom Metazoa; phylum Chordata; class Amphibia; order Anura; family Bombinatoridae; genus Bombina; species Bombina bombina. The sequence continues at coordinate 500,298,202 of NC_069503.1, read as the reverse complement.
TGATCTAAGACTAAGAGACATAGTACTCTCTCTTCCCTCATATACAAGGGATACTATGGACATTTTGAATAAAATTGAAGGCATGACTCTGGATCCCGATACCTTGCTTGCTACATGTGACGTTGAGTCCCTATATACATCAATAGAGCATAAATGTGGATGTCATGCAGTGGGGTATTTCTTAGAAATGCAACCGAATGTAAACTTACTCAAAAATGAATTTATACTGAAACTGCTAAAATTTGTCCTGAGTCATAATTACTTCGTCTTTAATGACAAGTTCTATCTCCAAATACGTGGTACTGCCATGGGCACCGCATGTGCCCCTACATACGCTAATATATATCTTGGATGGTGGGAGCGGGAACACGTATTTGGAGAGAAGATGGAACAATATACAGACAACATACTTTTATGGCTCAGGTACATAGATGATGTATTCATTCTATGGAAAGGGGATGAATCAAGGTTTAAACAGTTCATACAAGAATTAAATTGTAATGACCTGAATTTAAAATTAACCTTTGAAATAAGTGACGCGGCAGTAACATTTCTTGATCTCACAATCTCAAGAGACATGTTTGGACAAGTACAATCTGGCATTCATAGAAAGGAAACAGCTACGAACTCCATACTATCTTTTGACAGTGCACATCATCCTTCTACTAAAAAAGCTATCCCATATGGGGAATTTCTAAGAATACGTAGAAACTGCTCAGAAATTGATACTTTTAAAAGAGAATCAAAAGACTTAAAAACAAGACTGAAAAGCAGAGGATACCCAAACAGTATTCTCAAAAGAGCATACCACAAAGCACTACATATGAATAGAAATTACTTATTGTTTCCAAAACAAAAACAGAACAAAGATACCAGAATCCGTTTCGTGGGCACATACAACATAGCCCACAAAGAAATAACCACAATTTTGAATAAACATGCTCATATACTACATACTGATGAAGACCTAGCTAAAAGTGTGGGAAATAAAGTTGCCGTTAGTTGGAAAAGGGCACCAACAATCAGGGATAAAGTAATGAAAAGCCATTTCTCAAGGAAACCGGGCATCAGAAAAGATGGGTTAACTGGCACATACCCATGTGGTGCATGTAAATTCTGTACCTATATGAAGAACATCAAAGAAATGCCAATCTTCCCAGAAGGTGTGAAGAGAATCAATGGCCTATTTAACTGTAGAACGTCCAATGTAATATACTGCTTGGAATGCAGCTGTAACAAAAAATACGTGGGAATGTCCACTAGGGAACTCAGACGAAGATTAGGTGAACATCTGGGAAACATAAAAAATGCCCAGAAAGATCTTGAGAAAGATAAAAAACTGACATCAGTTGCAAGACATTTTTTGGAGTATCATGATAGTAAGCCCGAACTGAAATGTTGGGTCTTACAAAAACTCACTCTGGGTATCAGAGGTGGTAACATGGAAAATACCCTCTTAAGAGCTGAATCCAGGTGGATTTTTTGGCTACAGAGTATGAAACCTAATGGCCTAAATGAAATGATACAATATAGTGCATACTTACAATAATTATCATAAATATCAATCTCTGCAACAAAAGATGATCAAGAATGAGATCACTCTGTACCACAGTAATTCCTAGAATCCAAGCAAACCAATGTGCAAAGATATAAATAAAAATATAAATGGAAGATTCAATAAATTTGATGATCTCGATATATCAGTTGCAGTCTAAACAACTCTCATAACATCTATGGGAGTCTAATAATTTTGTTCAAGAAATTACAAAATTAGCAAGATATGGAATTATATATATCTCCTATTGGAATAATGAAAATAGTATGACCCAAATGTCAACCACATTATGCAAATGAACACATAGCTTAAATGATGTGTCCAACCAACAACAATATAGAACCATACAAGATAACCATTATTCTAAAAGATTTGCAAATATTGTCTACAATGACTTTAACTTTATTAGCATGGATACTGTGTCACACTAGAACTATGGCTCCTACTATATAAAGACTCAAACGTCTAACTTTAACCGCAAATACATGCCCCTTTAAGAATAAGATGTAGATACAAACTATGCAGTGTAGATATATCCAATTCAGACTGTAACTTACCCTCATAACAACCGGTGCGTAAATAATAGGAATGTTATAATGGATAAGCACTTCGTTTGTTTATATATCGTAATCACACATATGTAGAAGTGTACCATTATTAATGATGACAATTAAAATGTATATGAGTCAAAATCCAGAAATAAATATACAAAATATCACACTATGAAAGTTAGCAGAAAGAGCAATAAGATGGCTGTGCTAAAATAAGAATGAAAAATGCCATGATCTCTGAACTGTGATAAAATAAAAATTGGGAACTATCAGGCTCTCAGGTTTGGCGATCACGCAACATATATTGTCAAATCTTATATATACATGCCTTGATGCTCATTAGATAATGAATAAGAAACACAAGTGACAATTAAAATCCATGCTGATCGCCCTATATACATGTCAGCACAGTTTGACATGTAAACAATAACATCAGAGAACCAACCCATTGGATAATATCAATCAACACACCCCTGTTTCTTACAGGCTACAGCTGATCATCACGTCATCTCATCATCGTCACACTGCGAGATGTTAGAGAGCAGCCGATTGGCTGACTTCGATTGACAAGAATGCAATCGGCCACGGGATTGGCCGATGATCCTTTAAAAACAGTGTGTGGCGGTCGGGCCGGACGCCTCTGAAAAAGCAGTTGCGAAACGCGCGTCAGGCGTTCGCACTGCTCCTCTCATAAAGTCCGTTTGGTGTAAGAATAATTGTTGTCCTCTTTTATGCAATTTTTCTTTAACTTAACAACTTAAAAACTTAAAACCTAAAAACTAGTAATTTAACAAATAGTGAATATTAGCCTATAAACAAAATTGATTTAGGCTTAGTTAGCCACATCCTTTGTGGAGCATATTGTTTAAAATTTAGGCTATCGCTATGGATAGACTACTTTAAGTGCCATCTGAACCTAGGTAACAACAGTGGTCAAGTACAATCTCAGCGCTTACTTATTTTAGCGATATCCACAGCCTAAAATCTAATAGCCTTGGCTATTTCAGCCTCACAATATAATTGCATATAATTTAGGCTGTGGACACATATAAGCCTGTATTAAGGGCAACTTGACTCAGTACAACCGCTATAATATATGTTTCCCTGTATAAACCTTTAACTGAATCTTATCCAAAACGGAAGTTCAGACAGCATCAAAAATCACTAGAACCCAATTGCCTGTACACAATTTCCAAGTTACTAATATTTATAGATAACGTTGTGTTTGATATTATATCGCTTTGAATATAAGCATATAAGACGATGCTGTGGTATCATTATACCGCTATATAAATCCAGCAGTGGTTGGAATCAACAATTAGTATGTGTTACACCTATGGTTTTGGCATATACCTTTGCCGTGAATAATAGTTAAGTTAAAGATATCTGTATCTAATTTGTAGAACCTATTACCCAAACAGGACAGTATGATACAAACTGATCACTGTATCACAATTGAGAGGAGCTTTTGCGTACCGAGGATCACTCGGACACAATTTTAATTATATTTTACACACTCACTGGTGGAAATCTCCACAAATCTTTTTTATTTTAATTGATATAAAAGTTAAGTTTTAAATCAACACACGACACACCACACAGCAATATAGTACTGGTTTTGACCCTTATAAGTGTGCCCAATATGCCTTTCTTTTCCTGTCCCTCTCCTTATTAATAATCTTAATAAATCACCAGGACCGGATGCTATACCGATAGAATTTTATAAGATTCTGAAGGAAGAAGTAAAATTATCATTAGTGAACTTGTTTAATTACTATTTTTCTGCTGGTAACTCTATGTCTAATTATTTTTCGGCTGCCCGTATATCTTTGATCCTAAAAAAAGGTAAGGACCCGGAAGATCCAGGGTCATATAGGCCTATATCTGTACTCAATGCCGATTATAAATTGCTGACTGCTATTATCTCGATTAGGCTGGCCAAGGTATTAGATGGGATTATCCATCCAGATCAAACTGGATTTATGAGGGATAGGAATTTGCTTAAGAATATTCGTCAAGTGACTACATTCCTAGATTATGCATGGAATTTAGATCCCAAGAACGAACAATATAAAATGATTTCTGAAGCAGCTATTTTAACAGTAGATGCTGAGAAGGCCTTTGATGCAGTGAACTGGAACTATTTATTTACAGCATTGGAACGATTTGGATTCAAGAAACAGTTCCTGGAATTCGTCAGGAATTTATATAAAAACCCGATTTCATTTCTCTGCATCAATGGCCATTCCTCTCCATATATTTCACTTAAAAGAGGGACAAGACAAGGGTGTCCCCTCTCTCCTTTACTCTTCAATTTAGCTCTGGAGCCTTTTGCTATCTTATTGCGGGATAGGCTATTAGGGGTTCAACTCGGTTCCTTTAGTTTAAATACTCTTCTATATGCGGATGATTTGTTAATATTTTTGGATAAAGCGCAATATTCTATCCCCATATTGTTACAATTATTTAAAAAAATTTCCTCCTTCTCAGGTTATAAAATAAATTTCGATAAGAGTGAACTCCTCTGGGTAGATAAGAAAGGATCCAACTGGAAAGATCATCCTTTTAAAGTGGTTGAGTTCTTTCGATATCTAGGTATTATCTTTCATAGAAACCCAACAATTTGGTATAAGTTAAATTTCCCTCCGATATTACAAAAAATTAAAAACGATCTTGAAAACTGGGCCTCGCTTCCCATCTCATTGACTGCTAGAGTTAATCTGATTAAATCTATTATCTTTCCTAGAGTCCTATATCTGCTCCAGAATCTCCCGTTATTTATGACCAATAAAGATATTGGTAATATACAGTCTTGGGTATCTAAATTTATATGGGGTAATAAGAAGCCAAGGATTAGTCTTAGTAAACTGATGCAGAAACGTCCTAGGGCAGGCCTGGCCTTACCAGACTTTAGGCTTTACAATTTGGCTAGTTTAGTCAAACTGGCCTTCGACTGGATCACAGGGGTAGACAAGTTCGTGACAACAGAGCTAGAATCGTTCCTTATCTCCCCTTTCTCATTGAAAGCGGTTCTTCATTGCCCGATACCAAAGTTACCCTCAAATCTTAGTAAACTAATTTCCCTTAAAAATATTATTATAGCTTGGCAGAAAATTTGTCGAATATTAAAAATCTCCCCATTTTTCTCGGAATATCTCCCTATAGTAGGTAACCCTGAATTTACTCCGGGCATAAATCAGAGAGTGTTTAGGCTATGGGCCGAAGCTGGATTGATTTATGTTTATCAGTTATTTGATGATAATCAGTTATTACCCTCAGAATTATTATTTCAAAGATTTAATCTACATTGTTCGAATTTATTTGCCTATTTTCAATTAAGGCATTACATATTCACACAAAAATGGAATGTGGAATTTCTAAGGGATTGGATAGACATTAAAAATATTATTCGACAATTTTCTCTGGGTCAGTCTTCGATATCACTGATCTATGATATCCTTTTGGCTAGACAGGGTGAATTATATGTAGATAATCTATATAACTTCTGGAAGAAATATTTGCCAGAATTAGAGGAGAACAGGATTGAGCGAAGCTTCACAGAGTTAGAAAAATTGCAAGTTTCCACATCATGGAAAGAAGCGCATCTAAAATTAGTCAATAATTATTATCTTTCCCCAGATAAAATGGTTAGATTCTATCCTTCTCAGAATTATGCTTGCCCAAGATGCTCCTTGGATAGGGCGGATATTCTCCATATGTTTTGGTCTTGTCCAAAGATTCAACAATATTGGCAAAAGATAAGATTCTGGTATAGTAAAATCTATAGAGATATGGCACCATTCACGGCTGATGAGGTAGTTTTTCTAACTAATGCTGAGTTACGCACTAAGAGGGCGATAAAGATATTTAACACAATTATTATAATTGCGAGACAGTTAATCACTAAAGGCTGGAAAGATCATACAGCTCCTAGACTCACAGGGTTCTTGAAAGAAATCCAGTTCCAAATTTTATTTGAATCCTTTCATACTAAATTTACAGCTGAACGTAAGGTCAGGGCCTTTCTTCTGGATTGGTCTCCATTAATTATTTCTTACCCATTACAGATTCAAAGACGTATTTTACAACCCTTCTTAAATTCTATAGCTTTTTTGGAATTGGTTATATTAGAAGTATTCCCGTCAACATGGATATCGGGTCCCCGGGAGATAACATTATGAAATAGTAATGGTGAAATAATAAGTAAAGAGAGAGAAGAGGTGGGGCTAGTAGGAGAGGTGGGGGGTGGGTGGGCGGGCGAGAGAGAGAGAAAGCGTATAGTATAGAGAATTTTTTATTCTTTTTTTTTCTTTTCTTCTTTTTCCTTCTCCCCTTTTTTATTTTTTATTTTCTTTCCCCCGCCTCATTAGTGGTTTAAATATTTATAAAATTTCCAGCGATATAATTGACTAGATTCTAAAAAGTCAGGTATTAGTATCCACTTGTTTTTTTTTTATGCTTGCTTGATATTATTTACTACTGCCATTTTTTGTATTTCTGTTTTCCTATATGTATGATGGCCTTGCATGGCATAATGAAATACAACTTGACATGTATTTACTTTTTATGTTCTTGTTGTTGCTGGAATCAATAAAGATACTTGAAAAAAAAAAGTAAAACCCAACTGATCACAGGAATCACAGTTACATCCTAGAATATAGCTATTATGTGAATTTTTGTTGGGACTCAGTGTTAGTCAGCTTAACAGTGAATAAGGGCCTGATATGCAGCCTATCCTACGAAAGAGTACCTAATCACACTGTCGTGTCATTTACCTAGGTAACTGAGTGACAGCAGGTGGTGCAAAGTGACCAATTGTAAAAGCTTTGTTTCATCTATTACCAGTTATATGACTAAGACTGAGAGTGTGTTCGTATAGAGTTTTTAGGTGATTTAGGCATTTAAATACTTATATCAACCATTTAACTACTTTTACCTTGAAAAGTGTGCATTTCAATTCAAAGCTTAAAAATAACTAAACAAAAACACATTTAACATCAACAATCTGAAAACATTAGATCCAAACTTGAGCTTAAACTGAAGAATTATACACTCAATAAGTTGAGGGTAAACCTGAGTCATTTGGCCTTTTTAAGAAGTAGTCTCTTCATTTTAAATGACTATATTCCACCTTTCACAAAGGTGTATTACAAAAGATACCAGACCCAGGACCGCAAGCAGTCAGCCTGTAATCACTGGGCATCTAAAGGAGAAATAAGGTGATTAGTCATAGTTACTCATCCAGGAGATTCTGTGTCCATATTGTCATTATTGGACTGATGCACTGGTCTGCGTTTATTTTGCTTGAATGATATGTCAGGCCCAGGTCGTCTTTGGGGTTTAGGGCTGTCTTGCCCATTCTGCTGCTTGTGAGATGGATGGGATTCTCCTTTGCCAGGTTGCGGAATATTCATCAATTGCAAAATTTGTCTATGTCAGACAGAGAAGTGCATTCTATTTTTTTGCCATTTCTCATTGCTATCACCGATGTAGGGAAACCCCATCTATATGGGATATGTAGTGAGCGCAAATAAGAAGTTAGATTCTGGTAGTCTCTTCTTTTTTGTAATGTTCTTAGGGAAAGATTCTGGTATATTTGAATTTTATGTCCTTCAAAATGTATTGCTTGTCTCTTCCTGGTTATGTTATAAATCTCCTCTTTTTGCCTATAATTTTGGAAATGAACTACAATGTCTCTTGGTGGAGAGTCATCTGATGGCTTTGGTCATGAAATGAACTACAATGTCTCTTGGTGGAGAGTCATCTGATGGCTTTGGTCGTAGCGCTCGATGCGCTCTGTCAAGTGGAATAATATTATTGTCTGCTGTGTTAGCTCCTAGTATCTCGGCAAAAAAGGCTTATCGGTAGTCTTGGATTTCGTTATTCAAAGCTGTTTCCGGGACACCCCGAAAGCGGAGATTACCTCTTCTAGAACAATTTTCTAGATCATCTATCTTGTCTTCTAATTCCGCTATATGTTGGTTTTGTTGCGATTGATTAGATACAAGGCTCGCTATCTTTTGTGATACTACATACTCATGCTCCTCTAAAGTGTCAACTCTATGGCCCAGATCATTGATCTCCTTCTTCAAGTCAGCGCATTCATCCTTAATACAGGATTTAACCTGTTCAATCAGAGATTCCATAGCTTTGTATGTAATTGGGGTATCTTCATTGTGCTCTTGTGCTGTAGGAGACAGGCAGTTGGTATTGACGACAGAAAAACAAAAAGGTTGAGGGAGGCGCCCAAAGGGCAAACTGCTCTAAATATGACCCGGGTTTCAATTGGAATCCCAACTAACACATATAATTGATGTACAAAGGAATCCAACAGATAGTAAGTTTGTCAATAATTCATTACAATTTATTCATAAAATAAATAACAACACAAAAAATGCTTTATCCAATTACTACATTAGACACCGGTGTCAAATCACACAAAATTCATTCCAAACTCATACTAAAACCTCTAATAAAATACTTATAATATTTGTACTCCAGATAAAACTTCATATAAAATAATTGATATATCCAGATAAGTGATAAATTCTAAAAATATGTGAGTTAATACTACGTTAATGCACACTTCAAATACTTGCTTCAGAAATTGGATTGATAGTTCAAAAATCAATTTTCAATTTGAGCCTTTAACAATTGCAAAGTTCCAGTGTATCATCTCCCTGTTAGTTTGTCACAATTTAAACAGGGATTATATTAACGGTGTGTATTCCTTTCACCAGCCATTTGAATGGCATACACTTGTGCTAATAATAGAACTGAGAGTCTCCTTAAAGTTCAGGAATAAGCGGTACCTTAATTCTTTTTGCCAAATAAGAAAAACACTCCACGGTACCTTCTACTTCAGGCTTATTGAATGATCCTCTGCCACTCTAAGGTGCCGCTCGTCAGCGGTTGTCAGTGGTTGTTGAATCCCTGAACTGTCTGCTTCAATGACACCAGCACTCTGGTTTACCAATCAGCTCCTCCAGTTTTAGTGCACGCACTTCTTTGAATTACTCACTCCTATCGCCCCAGCGATCTTGGAATCTTGGAAAGCTGTAGGTAGATCAATGCGTGTCAACTCTCAACGAGCCTTTGTCAAGATACTTTTCCCTTCAGCTCCACCTCTATTTAAGGGCATTGGGTGTTAAAGGCAAAAATGTTAACCCTTTATTCAAATGTCACAATGCTCAAATTTAATCAAAGTTCTCTGAAACAGTGGTGCAAACATTTCTCCTCAGTGTACTATTCTACAATTTGAATCTCTAAAACATATTAAGATGCTCATTTAATGTGTTAATAAACTCTTGTAAATACATATAATAAAGTCTGTTGGATTACCATACAAGGAACATACATACAACATATGTCACATTAAGTCTCCAATTGAATAATGAATAATGAATTTCATAATATTAGGGGGGGGGGGGAGAAAATTATTTAGTTTAAGCAAATAAAAATTTCATAAACCTATATAGAAATAAAAATTATTTTATATATAAAATAATTAAAAATCGTTCTAAAAAAATTTGTTCTAAAAAATTCCTCAAGAAAACTTTTTTAACCAGATTGAAAAGTTCTTAAAAATATCAGATTTTTCTAAAAACAGTGATCAATTCTTAAAAAACAGTGATCAATTCTTAAAAAGAGACCAATTCCTATAAAAAGACCAATTACTATAAGAGGGGCGAGACCAATTCGTATAAAAGGGGGGAAATTCATATACAAACCAATTCATATAAAAAATTCAGTAATACTGTTGCAGATATAAATCCAAAGTTACAATGTTCTTACTTAAATAATATTTGATACTGAATACCTCTGATCAAGACTACGGTGAGGATTTTAACTTAAGACTTTCATAATTAATGTTTTCCTGGATACCTACATATCTCTATAAGAATTCTCTGATTGTTATTTATTTATTATTTTTAATTTTTTAATTTTTTATTTAATCTATTATTTTTATTTCAGAATAGATGGTTCAAGTCTAATTCAGTATTTAGGCCTCCACGGGATAGTGATCCAAAATTAAATATTAATTCAGCTTCCTTACGCAGTAATTTTTTCTCTACATCACCCCTTCTCCCATCTTGTAATATTTTCTTGATGCACCAATATTTCATACTATTCACGTTACCCTTATGTACTTCTGAAAAATGTCTATATAGTATAGTATCCTCTCTCTTATGTTCAATGCACAATAAGTGCTCTCTAATGCGGTCCTTTAGTTTTCTACTCGTTTGACCTAGGTAGATTAACTCACAGTCACATTTAATAAAATATATTACATTCACATCAGTGCAACGTATAATCCCATTTATTTTAAAATCTTTCACTGTCTTTGGTGACAATGTGTTTTAATTTACTGCTATGTTTGCATGATTTGAAGCCTTGGTCGAACACCAATTTTTTTTTCTTTTTATACTCACTTGGGGCTAGTAGACTTTTAAGATTTGGTTCTTTTTTATATATGAATTTAGGGTTTTTATTCAGACTCGAGCTTAATAGTGGGTCTTTGAGAAGGAGATGCCAGTGCCTATTAACAATTTTCTCAAAGTGTTTATGTTGGGATGAGTATGTGGTAATCATAGGTATATTCATATCATTATTTTTATCACTTAATTCTTTCTTATTTTTCTTTTTTATCAATGTTTTTCTATCTATACTTTTTACTTCTACAGTCAATTGCTCAACTTTATTCTTATCATACCCTTTCTGTATAAATCTATTTTTCAGAATTTTTGATTGTTCATCGAATTCCTTAATTTCTGTGCAATTTTTTCTGATCCTCAAGAGCTGGCCTTTTGGTATATTCCTTTTCCAGGTTTCATGGTGACAGCTACTGGAGTCAATATAATTATTGGAATCTACTTTTTTTAAAAAGTCCTTGTTCTAATCTGGCCATCAACTATTTCTAACTCAATGTCAAGAAAATTAATATTAAGGGAACTGAACTCATGTGTAAAATTTAAACCGTAGTCATTATCATTCAAATCTTCTATAAATAAATTTAAAAGATCCAGATCACCCTTCCAAATAAAAAACATATCATCAATGTAACGCCTATAGAGCACAAGGTTCGCACCCCACGGGGAGTTTTCAATTAACTGATTTTCGAAATAATGATGAGATGAAATGATATAGAGGAAATAGCGAATATGATTACAATAGACAGTGGAACTATAGAGGGACACAAAACTATAGAGGATGGCACAATGATAATTATAAAAACTGTATTTATAAGGAGCGCCTTACTTACACCCTGTGAGCTGTTTAATAGAATAATCTCACAAATATTCTAAAATAAGGATTAAGGGAAAATATAAACAGCGCTTCACCTATATGTAAATATAGGATAGCTAGGGATGTTAATCAAATGGTCAATAATCGATGAATTAAATTAAATGAATGTAAAATACATATGAGTAAAATATCTTAATATTTAATTTTCAAATCAATACATACATATGCATACTATATTAGTGTTATTTGTACATATAAAACAATCAGAATAAAAATAATCAGAATAAAAACCATTCATAGATAAATCATTCGTAGGGAAAACATTCATAAATGTAAATAACTTTCTAGGTAGAAACACAGAGGAGAGGACGTCTCCACCTCCTCAAACAATAAAAACCTTCAAAGAGCAGTATGCTATACTTGAGAATAGTAGCACTCCACCTTTACAAAGTTGCAAGTCACTTTTTTAATTGCAGTATACTTTACAATGTTGCAATGTGTATTGCTCGCTCCTTGGTGTTTTTTGCCCACCTTTTATCCTTAGCAATCAAAAGATGTCAAAATTTATTTATCTTAAACATTTCTGCATTCATATGCATAAGAATAGTTCATGTGCTTGAAATGAAAGTTAATAGTTGTTTGTAAACAGTTTCTGGTGGCAAGCGAGTAGAAGGGTAGCTCCAAAAAACAATTCAATCGTAGTTCCGTGTACAAACTAGTTGCATTTGGAATATATACACTCTCAGTATTGCAAAGTTCAGTGCAGGATAGGTAATTACAAGCAGGTATACTTTACCGGTCACCCTCTGTTTGCGATCTCCAGCGTGGATATTATGGCGTCCTTTTGGCCCTGTGTCGACCTGTCGGATAACGCTCTCACCTCTGACCTTGATATAGTAATGTCAACAATTTTCATCCACAACGGGCATTACCACTATGGTCTCTCCAGGTGTCCACTTCGCTGTAGGTGTACCGGTAGCCTGCTTGTATACTTCTTTCTTTAGATGCCGATATTGATCATCCGGATTCTGTTTCTCAAAACTCTGCGCAGAGTATCGAATGAGTTGTAGCCTGCACGGCTAGTAGCTAATATCTAATCCGGGTTCGTTCTTTTAGTAGCTCCTTCGAGGACACGTCTACGCGTTTCACCGTAGTGTAGGCTTTATCAAGACTGATCTTTCGAGGAGCTGTTTGTCAGGTTTAAATACCCCGCCTTTCATTTTAATTGGTTAGCGGTTTTCTTCGTTGCATGAGTGTGTATAAGGAGTCGTGATCATTCACAGTGTATCTTATTTCGTTTTTTTGTTTTGCTAGATATCATCATTCCTTCTTCTCTTTTTTCAGGTGAAGTGCATACTTAAGCATACAAATACTTATAACAAATTTGTAGATGGAGCGTGATGCTAATAAGGTAGTAATACAATCGAGTTATATATTCATTTACATGGGTTGGATACTCATATATTTCATAGTTGATCTCATTTACTGGAATAATGAAATTATAAATATAAAAAAATAAAAAATAATAGTAGATGCAAATAGGAGTAAATAAAAATAAATAATAAAAATTTCAAACTAAAAATAAAAATAGAAATAAGTATATGATATAAAATATAACGGAGTGGATGACTGTATAATAAGATCATATTTTCTTATCTGCCATATATTATTTTCAATTTCACGATTATATTAGGAATTTAGTATATTTACACTATTTGCTTATATTAAGCTAGACAACAAACATCTATATATATATATAGACACATCAAGCTATATATTCAGCTTGATAAGAATATCCATATATACACATAGATGTGGATGAATATGTTGATACTTATTTCTCATAATCCTATAGATAACCCAAAGATTTTTATTCTCCCATAAACAGATGTACATCTAATCGGGAATCAAGAGTGTTATGATTTACTAGTTATATCTTAGAAAATTGTAATGTTATCCTCATTTGGTTTATTTCCATGATTTAATAGTTATATTATCATCATTTTTATTTTCAATATTTTAATTTCCAATATTTTATGTGTGTTCAGATAGACATAGATATACACCTATATGGTATATATCCATTTCACATAATTCTATTGGTCACCTGGATATCTTTATTCTACCATAAAAGGATTTACATCCAATTCGGAATTTAATCCTTTTGGATATAGAGTGTCCATGTTGTAAATATATTCAGCTTCTTTCTTTAGTATGAATTTTTCAAAGTTCCCTCCTCGCCAAGGTTTCTTCTTAGAAGACAACACAACGAAAGAGAAGAGAGAAAACAGAATGACTGGAGGGTACCAGTACAGAATAGATATGAAGTCTTAGAACACGAAACTATTAATTTTTCACAATTAGAATCACAACCAGGGACTTCAAGGGATTTTTTAGGGATAGACAGGGACAGAACCCACGACCCCCCAAGGGTAAAAAGGAGAAGAGAAGGCACAGAGGGAGAGGAAAGAGAAAATTAATTGCCATAAGCGAAGGGAAAGAAACTGAGATTAAAGGGATTTTTAACATCAGTAATGCACCGCTTACCCTAGAAGAGCAAAAAATATTAAATAGAGGGTTATCCTTTGCTCCATCCGCAAAGCTGAATAAATTTGAGCACTTAATTAATGTAAACCAATTCATTCGGAAGCTTACTTTAAAGAAACATTTTTTAAATAACCCAATGATGAAGAATAATGGGAGTATTGAAAATAGGGATAATCCAACAACCACAAGGAATTATATCCATACAGAGTTTAGGAAGAAATCAACCTTCTACCCTAGCCACGAGAAAGGTAACTTCATTGAATCCTTTGAAAAAATGGTTAAACAGGATTTAGACAAATTGGATATTGAAAATGATAAGACTATGAATTGGAATTTAACACTTAAGGAAAAAGAGGTTTTAAAGAATCTACAAAAGAGAAGTGACATAGTGATTAAACAAGTGGACAAGGGTGGAGGGGTGGTTATCATGAACAACACCTACTATCTAGAAGAATCATATAGATTGTTGGATGATGCATCAACTTATAAGAAACTTTTAATTGATCCTGGTGATAAATATTTTAAACAAATTGAAATATTACTGAGGGATGCATTGGCTAACAATCTAATCAATGATTCAGAATTAAATTTTTTAAAAATACAGAATTTTAGGACCCCAATTTTTTACTTTCTCCCTAAGATCCACAAGAGTTTAGAGAAGGATAATATGATTCTGGTGACGTGTGATGTCAGTGCACTGTATACTAATATTAAACATGAATTGGGGATGAAAGCGATTGAATATTATTTAAACCAGGACATTAACATGTCAAAAGAGCAAGGTAATTTTATTTTAGAGTGTATATATTTTATCCTGAATAAAAACTATTTTAAATTTGATGAAAAATATTTTTTACAGATCAATGGGACGGCTATGGGCACAAGGTTCGCACCCAGTTATGCAAATTTATTTATGGGGAGATTCGAAAATCAATTAATTGAAAACTCCCCGTGGGGTGCGAACCTTGTGCTCTATAGGCGTTACATTGATGATATGTTTTTTTATTTGGAAGGGTGATCCGGATCTTTTAAATTTATTTATAGAAGATTTGAATGATAAGACTACGGTTTAGATTTTACACATGAGTTCAGTTCCCTTAAGATTAATTTCCTTGACATTGAGTTAGAAATAGTTGATGGCCAGATTAGAACAAGGACTTTTAAAAAAAAGTAGATTCCAATAATTATATCCGACTCCAGTAGCTGTCACCACGAAACCTGGAAAAGGAATATACCAAAGGCCAGCTCTTGAGGATCAGAAAAAATTGCACAGAAATTAAGGAATTCGATGAACAATCAAAAATTCTGAAAAATAGATTTATACAGAAAGGGTATGATAAGAATAAAGTTGAGCAATTGACTGTAGAAGTAAAAAGTATAGATAGAAAAACATTGATAAAAAAGAAAAATAAGAAAGAATTAAGTGATAAAAATAATGATATGAATATACCTATGATTACCACATACTCATCCCAACATAAACACTTTGAGAAAATTGTTAATAGGCACTGGCATCTCCTTCTCAAAGACCCCACTATTAAGCTCGAGTCTGAATAAAAACCCTAAATTCATATATAAAAAAGAACCAAATCTTAAAGTCTACTAGCCCCAAGTGAGTATAAAAAGAAAAAAAAATTGGTGTTCGACCAAGGCTTCAAATCATGCAAACATAGCAGTAAATTAAAACACAAGTCACCAAAGACCAGGGAAAGATTTTAAAATAAATGGGATTATACGTTGCACTGATGTAAATGTAATATATTTAATTAAATGTGACTGTGAGTTTAATCTACCTAGGTCAAACGAGTAGAAAACTAAAGGACCCGCATTAGAGAGCACTTATTGTGCATTGAAACATAAGAGAGAGGATACTATACTATATAGACATTTTTCAGAAGTACATCAGGGTAACGTGAATAGTATGAAATATTGGGGCATCAAGAAAATATTACAAGATGGGAGAAGCGGTGATGTAGAGAAAAAATTACTGCGTAAGGAAGCTGAATTAATATTGAATTAGACTTGATCCATTTATTCTGAATAAAAATAAATGATTAAATACAAAAAATTAAAAAATATAAAATAATAAATAAATAACAATCAGATAATTCTTATGGAGATATGTATGTATCCAGAAAACATTAATTATGAAAGTCTAAAGTTAAAATCCTCACCGAGTCTTGATCAGAGGTATTCAGTATCAAATATTATTTAAGTAAGAACCTTGTAACTTTGGATTTATATCTGCAACAGTATTACTGAATTTTTTATATGAATTGGTTTGTATATGAATTTCCCCCCTTTTATACGAATTGGTCTCGCCCCTCTTATAGTAATTGGTCTTTTTTATAGGAATTGTGCCCCTTTTTAAGATTGGTCCTCTTTTTAAGAATTGATCACTGTTGTTTAAGAATTGCTCACTGTTTTAGAAAAATCTGATATTTTTATAAGAACTTTTCAATCTGGTTAAAAAAGTTTTCTTGAGGAATTTTTTAGAACAAATTTTTCTAGAACGATTTTTAATTATTTTATATTATAAAATAATTTTTATTTCTATATAGGTTTATGAAATTTTTATTTGCTTAAACTAAATAATTCCCCCCCCCTAATATTTAGGAAATTCATTATTCATTATTCAATTGGAGACTTAATGTGACATATGTTGTATGTATGGTAATCCAACAGGCTTTATTATATGTATTTACAAGAGTTTATTAACACATTAAATGAGCATCTTAATATGTTTTAGAGATTAAAATTGTAGAAATAGTACACTGAGGAGAAATGTTTGCACCACTGCTTCAGAGAACTTTATTCAAATGTCACAATGCTCAAATTTAATTAAAGGGTTAACATTTTTGCCTTTAACACCCAATGCCCTTAAATAGAGGTGGAGCTGAAGGGAAAAGTATCTTGACAAAGGCTCGTTGAGAGCCGACACGCGTTGATCTACCTACAGCTTTCCCAAGATTAACTTAGCCAGAAAATTGGTGAAGTAAGACTGCATGAGAATTGGATTCAGTGAAAAACTCCCATAACTGCAACTTCAGCATTTCAGATCTGCTTAAAAGAAACCGGTCCGGTTATGCTGCTGGGGCGATAGGAGTGAGTAATTCAAAGAAGTGCGCACACTAAAACTGGAGGAGCTGATTGCTTCAATGACACCAGCACTCTGGTTCACCAGACAGTTCCGGGATTCAACAACCGCTGACAACCGTTGATGAGCGGCACCTTAGAGTGGCAGAGGATCATTCAATACGCCTGAAGTAGAAAGTACCGTGGAGTGTTATTCTTATTTGGCAAAAAGGATTAAGGTACCGCTTATTCTGAACTTTAAGGAGACTCTCAGTTCTATTATTAGCACAAGTGTATGCCGTCAAACGGCTGGTGAAAGGAATACACACCATTAATATAATCCTGTTTAAATTGTGACAAACTAACAGGGATATGATACACTGGAACTTTGCAATTGTTAAAGGTTCAAATTGAAAATTGATTTTTGAACTATCAATACAATTTCTGAAGCAAGTATTATGAAGTGTGCATTAACGTGGTATTAACTCACATATTTTTAGAATTTATCACTTATCTGGATATATCAATTATTTTATATGAAGTTTTATCTGGAGTACAAATATTATAAGTGTTTTATTAGAGGTTTTAGTATGAGTTTGGAATGAAATTTGTGTGATTTGACACCGGTGTCTAATGTAGTAATTGGATAAAGCATTTTTTTGTGTTGTTATTTATTTTATGAATAAATTGTGATGAATTATTGACAAACTTACTATCTGTTGGATTCCTTTGTACATCAATTATATGTGTTAGTTGGGATTCTAATTGAAACCCGGTTCATATTTAGAGCAGTTTGCCCCTTTGCGCGCCTCCCTCAACCTTTTTGTTTTTCTGTTGTTTATCGTTCTGGTTACGCCTTTTGGAGAGGGGAGTAACAAGAGGGAGAGCATTAGGACTGCATAGACCAGGCTCCTGGACAATCCGTGGTAGTAGCAGTTGTATTGACGGATGTGTCCTCTGGACCATCTTCAGTATGATTCTGCGAAGGATCAAAGTCCTTTTTGTTAGCTGATTGGTCTGTTTGTTTAAAGAAAGCATGTACAGCATCGTGGCTGGTCTGCGATGATTTTTGTAGTTTGTCTTGCTGTGGATTTCTTTTTTGCAACATAGTTGCAGTTAGGTGTGCTTCCACTAAATGACTGTTATCTTCAATCCACAGGCACCATACCCCCAGGGGATTTCTCTTTTGCTTTCTCTCTCCCTATTTTGCTGTCAATCTCCCTCTTTTGCTCTCTCTCCTCCCTCTCTTTTGCTCTCTCTCTCCCCCCTCTTTTGCGCTCTCTCCCACTCTCTTTTGTGCTCTCTCCCCCCTCTCTTTTAGACTCTCTTTCTCCCCTCTCTTTTTGCTCTCTCCTCTCCCCCTCACTTTTGCTCTCTCTCTCCCCCTCTCTTTTGCTCTCTCTTTCCCCCTCTCTTTTGCTCTCTCTCCCCCCCCTCTCTTTTGCTGTCTCTCTCCCTCTTTTGTTGTCTTTCTCCTATTTTGCTGTCTCTCTCCCTATTTTGCTCTCTCTCTCCCCTCTCTTTTTGCTCTCTCTCCCCCTCTCATTTGTGCTCTCTCCTCCCTCCTCTTTTGCTCTCCTCTTTCTCTCTCCTCTTTCTCTCTCCTCTCTCTCCTTTCTTTTGCTGTCTCTCTCCCTCTCTTTTGCTCTCTCTCCTCTTTGGCTCTCTCTCTCCCCCTCTCTTTTGCTGTCTCTCTCCTCTTTTGTTGTCTTTCTCCCTCTTTTGCTGTCTCTCTCCCTCTCTTTTGCACGCTCTCCCCGCTCTCTTTTGCTCGCTCTTCCCGCTCTCTTTTGCTCTCTCTCCCGCCTATTTTGCTCTCTCTTTCTCCCCTCTCTTTTGCTCTCTCTCGCCCCCTCCTCTCTTTTTGCTGTTTCTCTCCCTATTTTGCTCTCTCTCCTCCCCCCTCTCTTTTGCTCTCTCTCTCCCCCCTCTCCTCTTTTGCGCTCTCTCCCCCCTCTCTTTTGCTCTCTCTCCCCCCCTCTCTTTTGTGCTCTCTACCTCTCTTTTGTGCTCTCTCCCTCTCTTTTGTGCTCTCTCCCCCCTCTCTTTTGTGCTCTCTCCCCCCTCTCTTTTTGTGCTCTCTCCCCCCTCTCTTTTGTGCTCTCTCCCCCCTCTCTTTTGTGCTATCTCCCCCTCTCCTTTGGTCACTCTCCCCAATCTCTTTTGCTCACTCTCCCCCCCTCTCTTTATCCCCCTCTTCTGCTCTCACTATCCCCTTCTTTTAGAGCTCTCTGTCTTGATTCACTCACTGTGCAAAGCCACACAACCCGGCACCTGACCCCGCCCAGCCCCGCCCACGTCATGCTTGGCCCGCCCGACCCCACCCGTGTCATGGCCGTCCCCGCCCGTCACGCTCATGTCACGTCCGGGTCCCGCCCATACCACCTGCCCGCCGGCCCCGCCCACCCTCCACCACACGCGACGCCGGGGGAAGACAGTTAGAAGGCCAGGTGTGTTTGTCTGAAGCCGTCATGCACAGTAGAGACTGCGCACGAGGACAAACACACTTGGTCTTTTATAATATAGGATATGTTTTCACATAATATAGTATGCTCTATGTCTCCCACAATTCTTGCATGCAGGAATTTTGCCCTAGTCCACCTGGAATAAAATAATAAGTGTCATTAATTATTTCTTTTTAGGTACACAAAGATTCTTAAAACTACAACACACAGAGAAAACCCCAGCACTCACTTACAAGCTCTCAGCTAAGATTTAAAAGCAAAAATGGAAAGGTTAGTCACCGCATCTGGCTAAATGGGACAAGCTCAGGTACCACGTCAAGGTCCTTTACAATACCTGAGACCCTAAAACAGCCACACAATGCAAGCTTTCAAATCCAAACAAACTGAAAACAAGGGAAGGGTGCACAGGAATATGTAACCACCCTAGACATATACAAAACACGGAAGGGAACTGCACTCTCATACCGGACCGGGTACACATCCCATGACCCTGCAACATGCTCAGCCCTGGGTGCCACTGGCACTCACAGGAAGCTGTGCTGTCCCCAGAGCCACAAGCAGCTCACCCCAGACAGGTCTGGGTGCAAGAACCATAGGGAAAATTACAAAACAAATTAATACAACACACAGAGAAAACCCAGCACTCACTTACAAGCTCTCAGCTAAGATTTAAAAGCAAAAATGGAAAGGTTACTCACCGCATCTGGCCAAATGGGACAAGCTCAGGTACCACGTCAAGGTCCTTTCCAATACCTGAGACCCTAAAACAGCCACACAATGCAAGCTTTCAAATCCAAACAAACTATAACTAAAGTATTTTGCAGAGAAGCAATTGAAAGATGATTCCAGGTTACCTATCTTAACAGAGACCATGGACTCTAGGCTTATCAAACAACAGATTCCGGTTTATGAACCGGACTCTTTGGTTGATCACCTATGTGATAGTTATATTCACACCAATTTAAGAAATAAATCTAATTTTATCCCCAGATTAAATAATAATGCTCATATAGAGATATTTAGACAATTGGTTGGCGATGATTTCGACCTCATTCCCAGGAATAGTTTGCATAAATGTAATCTCTTTGGTAATGAGAAACGGGCCTTAGAAACTCTAAAAAATGATCAGTCAATAGTTATCAGACAGACTGACAAAGGTGGTGGGATCGTTATACAAGATTTTGGCTGACTACCTTGTGGAAGCCAGAAAGATCCTTAATGACACAGTATATTATACTAGGTTAACATTTGATCCCACCATGAAATTTTTGGCCCTACTGAAGGACCTGATTGCATTTAAGGAAGGAATGTTAACAAAGAAAGAAAAAGATTATCTTATTCCTAAAGAGCCGAATCGAGCCTTCTGCTATCATCTCCCCAAGTTACATAAAAATTCCACTTGTCCACCTGGTCGCCCTATAATAGCCGGAATAGGGAGTTTAACTGAAAATGCATCCTCCTACGTTGACCACTTTTTACAGAAATACGTGGTAGGACTTGAGTCCTATATTCGAGACTCTTCAGATTTAATTAATAAACTTGAACGAGTGGCGATCACGTGGGATGTCCAAGCATTGTATTCAAATATTCCACACGATTTAGGACTTCAAGCGGTATCTGGCTATCTGGAAACAGACATGTATTTACCTGATCTTCAGAAAAAAATTATTTTAGAATTAATTTCATATATTTTAAGCCATAACTATTTTATATTCCAGGATGAATACTATCTTCAGGTGAGGGGGATGGCCATGGGTACCAGGTTCGCCCCTAGTTATGCAAATTTATATTTTATGGGATCATTTGAACAACACTATATATATGATTCCATGTATGGGGCGAACCTGGTATTCTATGGCCGATTTATAGATGATTTGATTATTATTTGGAGAGGTGACCAAGTTTCAGCGGGCAATTTTGTGGAACACCTCAACACAAACAATAGAGGCCTAAAGTTCACTAGCAAAATTGGTACTGAAACTGTAGTATTTTTAGATTTAAATCTCCACTTTGAGAATGGAAAAATCATTACAAGTACCCATTTCAAGACGGTAGATTGCAATAGCTATCTCGATTTTACCAGTAACCACTACTATCCATGGAAAAGAAATGTTCCCTACGGGCAATTTAAACGTGTACGTAGAAACTGTAGTACATTTTCAGACTATGAGATACAGAGTATGGTCCTAAAAGATAGATTTCAAGAGAAAAAATATCCCCAACATATCAATGAGAGTGGGTACGAAAGGGCTAAACTCGATGATAGAAATTCATATTTTCATAATAAAGTAAAAACTAAACCATCTAGAGGCAATGTGAAGAATCATACTATGTTCATTACACAATATAACTGTAGCCACGATTTGATTAAACAAATCTTGATCAAACATTGGAGCATTCTGACTAAAGACCCGATATTAGGGAATTTGATTGAAACAAAACCTACAGTAGTATTTAAAAAGGCACCAAATTTAAAAAGTATTTTGACACCAAGTAAAGTGGTCAAAAACATAAAAATTAATAAAAATAAAAAAGAACCTTTGGTGAATGGTATTAGAAATAATACTAATAATACTAATAATAAAAATCAAAATATAAAAGATCTAGAAAAGGATGTTACAAATTTAACAATAAAAAGTGTAAAATGTGTGATCATATAAGTTGGCCCAATTGACAGAGGTTAAAATTGAAATTAAGGATTTACAATGTGAAATGGACAAACGTGTAACAGAACCACAGTTTGAAAAGTTTGATGGGATACTGAGGGGCTTGGTAGCTAAAAATAAGAGTGTCATCATGGATAACAAACATACTAAATTTTTAAGAGATAGATCTGACTACCAATCTAACTCAGTGTACATTTAGAACAGAAGAAAGAGAGGAGAAGTTAGAAAATTACAAGGTGCTGGTAATTCAAGGGGTAGAGG
Organism: Bombina bombina; assembly: GCF_027579735.1. Lineage (NCBI taxonomy): Eukaryota > Metazoa > Chordata > Amphibia > Anura > Bombinatoridae > Bombina > Bombina bombina. Next base: position 500,275,836 of record NC_069503.1, on the reverse strand, counting down.
ACATAGACGTAGAGGTGGTAGAAGAAACAACAGTGGTAGCAATAAGAACGTATCTTTTTCAGGTAGTAATACCGAGTACTCCTCTGATGAGGGGTTGGCCTCTTTGCCTATAATACCTACCCCTGACATTCCCCCAGTAATAGGGATTCTCAAAAATACACATTCACAAGTTTTGGAATGTAGATCAGTTAGACCTAAAGAGAGAGGGTCTTCAGGTCAGGTCTCAGATATAGAGAAGGGTTTTCCACAGGCCCTGGGACCTTCCAATCAAATCCATCAAAAGCAAGGGGATACGGTAGAAGTGAGATATCAATTGAGGGGCCAGAAGTCCCAAACAAAGTACAAATGACACATGATGTAATTAATCTATCTTCTTTTGAGTTGTCCTTGGAACAAAATAAAGTGTTAGCATTTGGTTTAGGCTTTTCACCTACCTCTAATTTTAACTTATTCAATACACTTTTGGATGTTAACCGATTGGTTCACAATCTAAAATTGAGAAAGCATTTCCTTAATGATGACCACTAATTTTGGTAATTCACAGAGTCAAAGTGGGCAGGATGAGATGTATGACTTCCAAGAAGCATGTGATTTGGTGTCCTTGCAAGGTTTGGAGTATGAATCAGTCCCAATGGGACAGGATATGAATGTGGGTAGTTCTTTTAAAAATAAATCAAAATTCTATCCAGTTCAAAGCAGAGGCTCCCTATTAGAAACATTCCATCAGAGGGTAGAGAAGGATTTAGTATAACTGGCAAAGGATATGGGTAAACCAACCCAACATTTAACAAACAAAGAGAGGAAATAACCACGATTTGGTAATCCGTGCAGCCGACAAAGGCGGATCAATCGTGGTTATGGATAGAAAGGATTATGTAGCAGAGGCTTTACGCCAACTACAAAATCCACATGACTATGAGGTCTTAAGGAGAGATCCCACGAATGATTTTGCTAGAGAACTTGGACAGCTCTTGGACGATGGTGTGGACCAGGGCTTCATGGACAAACAGACTAGTGAATATTTGGATGTAGAACATCCTATGATGCCCTGGTTCCACCACCTTCCAAAGGTGCATAAGTCTCTCGAACAGGTAAAGGGTAGACCCATAGTGAGTGGGATTGGCTCATTATTGGAGCACCTATCGCAATGGGTAGACTCCATCCTTCAGCCATTGGTTACGTCCCTTACTGCCTATCTGAGAGACACCACACATGTGATTAACATTTTGGAGGATATAAGATGGGAGAAGAGTAGTGCATGGCTCACGGTGGATGCCGTAGCGCTCTATTCATCCATACCCCATGACAAGGGAATATTAGCAGTTGCTTTTTTTCTGGACATGTGTACTGATTACTCAAGGGAAGTTCAGGATTATGTAGTAAGAGCTGTATCGTTCTTACTTACGCATAATTATTTCAAATTCGAGGGGGTGTGCTATCTCCAAAGGTGTGGCACCGCCATGGGTGCCAAATTTGCACCTTCATATGCTAATTTATATCTTGGACATTGGGAGTGGAGTCGCATCTTTGGAGATGGCAACCCCTTCAGAAACAATATAAAAGAATACCACAGGTTTATAGATGATCTGCTGTTCATCTGGAAGGGTGATTGTAAGTTGATTCTTGAGTTTATCAGTTACATAAATGACAATGATGTGGGCTTGCGTTTCACATTTGAAACTAATCCTACTACTATCAATTTTTTGGATTTGACCCTTGTAGGAAATATAGGGGATAAAATTGAGACAGGTGTGTACCGCAAGGCCATATCAGGTAGCAACTTGCTACATGGCAGGAGCAGCCATCCAAGACAGATAAGGTATGCAATTGCCAAAGGGCAGTTCTCAAGAATTAAAAGGAATTGTTCAAATGAAAATGAGTACAAGGTGGAAGCTGAAGATCTGAGCAAGAGACTTAGAGAGAGAAAGTATCCAGTACGGGATATTATAAAAGCCAGAAATGCGGTTAGCTCTATTCCAAGAGAAAGTTTGTTGTCTAAAAAACACAAGTCGGTAGTGAGAAAGATGAGGCGCTGGAGAATTGACCCTGCTAGACTAATGTATTCCCCTCTAAGAAAACAGTGGTTGATATGTAGTGAATGTAGTCCAGCGCTAGATTAGCACGGGTAGAGTATTTAGTTAAATTCTATAATTTGAATATATTGTATTTTGTGATTGGATAAATGTTTAATGTATGTACTGCAATGTTGTTATTATATATTTATTGTAGGCAATCCTAAGTATTTAACAACATTCAGTTAATAAAAAGATATTGTTGAAGAAAAAATTAACATCAGACAGCTTTTCCTAATTAATAAGGTTATAATTTTACAATTCAACAAGATTACAACAAAAATGACATCAAGTCACTTTACAGTAATACAGAGTGTGTGTGGCGCGCAGCATTAGATAGCAAATATGTCTCTCTTTTATAGGCCATGTTGGGTGTTTCTGAGAATCTTCACATTAAGCACTTCGTGGTCTTCTTATCTTGTCCATACAAACTTTGGGTGTTACTGTAGCTGAAAATACTTACTTTGCATATACAGCAGTTTCTGTACTAGCTGAATTGACAAAAAGAAATGTAACTGTTTAAAAATATCACTTGTCAGTCCCTTATAACATATAAGAATATATATACAGAATTAAAAATATTTTTCCTTAACATTTCCCACCCTTTTGATAATTTTATTATCACATGTATTTATCTATTACCTTGCGTTTATTATCACGCCATTATTACTTTGTGTCTCTCACTTCACTAACTAACAACCTTCCTACCTGGAAATGACCCCTTAGACAGACTGTATATCACTGAGTATACAGATAAGCTGCATAGACAGTGGGATGCTGAGCCTCCATTCCAGATCTGCCTACATAGTTATCATTTCCTCTAAGCATTCACACATCTTTATTGGTAACACACAAACACAAAATATGCAATCTCTATCTAAACAGATAACAACAGCAGCCAGAACTGCATCCCTTCACAGGCCTAGGTCCAAATCCTGTAGTAGGCCCAAAGCTGATGAGTTGCAATTGTGGGACCCCCTCGCAGAAATGAGATCTTCCACCTGTCTCCTAAAATGACTGGAGGGTCTGCAGGGAAGGCAGGTAGCTAAGTTATCAGTCGGTCATCTCTGTAGCTGTTGTATCATCACCCTAAACAATCGGTATCTTCATCTTTTTCTGCAATGAGAAACACAAATCATTAAAGTGAATGTAAAGTGAAGACTATCACTCTTGGTCATATTATGCATCTACTAAAATAAATAGGACTTTAATTCATGTTTTTTTTTATACTGTACCCTAATTCACAAAATCAATCTATTTACCAAGTATTATTAGCCGTGATTCCTCCGCCCGCCATTTTGTTCATCAATGCACAAGTGATTGACATTGCAGTTTTCTAATCCGCAGTTGCACCCCGTGGCGTTCAGCCCCTTTACTGCAACGTCACGCGATGCTTCTGCGCATGCAATTTTAACTACAAGAGCTATTCGGATCCAGAGCGCATCCACGACACACGCATGCGCTACACAGATAGTCACTAATTTTCAAGAAGAATATGGTCTTGATTCTGTAACGCATGCGCATATCTACTAACGATGTAGACACGCATGCGCAAATTGAGTACTCCACGGGGACGCGCATAGACATGCATGCGCAAATTGAGCACTCATAAGCAGTCATAAGACCTAGAATTTCCATGCATAAGGCTACCGAAGGGAATGATTGTGACTGAAGGTTTCGACAAGCTGCAATCAATTTTAGACGTCTCTTGTCTGTTAAAGACAGAGTCATGGACACTGAATCTATCTGGAAACCCAGAAAGGTTACCCTTGTCTGAGGAATCAAAGAACTTTTTGGTAAATTGATCCTCCAACCATGATCTTGAAGAAACAACACAAGTCGATTCGTATGAGATTCTGCTAAATGTAAAGACTGAGCAAGTACCAAGATATCGTCCAAATAAAGAAATACCACAATACCCTGTTCTCTGATTACAGACAGAAGGGCACCGAGAATCTTTGTAAAAATTCTTGGAGCTGTAGCTAGGCCAAACGGTAGAGCCACAAACTGGTAATGCTTGTCCAGAAAAGAGAATCTCAGGAACTGATAATGATCTGGATGAATCGGAATATGCAGATATGCATCCTGTAAGTCTATTGTGGACATATACTTCCCTTGCTGAACAAAAGGCAAGATAGTCCTTACAGTTACCATCTTGAACGTTGGTATCCTTACATAACGATTCAATATTTTTAGATCCAGAACTGGTCTGAAGGAATTCTCCTTCTTTGGTACAATGAAGAGATTTGAATAAAACCCCATCCTCTGTTCCGGAACTGGAACTGGCATAATTACTCCAGCCAACTCTAGATCTGAAACACAATTCAGAAATGCTTGAGCTTTCACTGGATTTACTGGGACACGGGAAAGAAAAAATCTCTTTGCAGGAGGTCTCATCTTGAAACCAATTCTGTACCCTTCTGAAACAATGTTCTGAATCCAAAGATTGTGAACAGAATTGATCCAAATTTCTTTGAAAAAACGTAACCTGCCCCCTACCAGCTGAGCTGGAATGAGGGCCGCACCTTCATGTGGACTTAGAAGCAGGCTTTGCCTTTCTAGCAGGCTTGGATTTATTCCAGACTGGAGATGGTTTCCAAACTGAAACTGCTCCTGAGGACGAAGGATCAGGCTTTTGTTCTTTGTTGAAACGAAAGGAACGAAAACGATTATTAGCCCTGTTTTTACCTTTAGATTTTTTATCCTGTGGTAAAAAAGTTCCTTTCCCACCAGTAACAGTTGAGATAATAGAATCCAACTGAGAACCAAATAATTTGTTACCCTGGAAAGAAATGGAAAGTAGAGTTGATTTAGAAGCCATATCAGCATTCCAAGTCTTAAGCCATAAAGCTCTTCTAGCTAAAATAGCTAGAGACATAAACCTGACATCAACTCTAATAATATCAAAAATGGCATCACAGATAAAATTATTAGCATGCTGAAGAAGAATAATAATATCATGAGAATCATGATTTGCTACTTGTTGCGCTAAAGTTTCCAACCAAAAAGTTGAAGCTGCAGCAACATCAGCCAATGATATAGCAGGTCTAAGAAGATTACCTGAACACAGATAAGCTTTTCTTAGAAAGGATTCAATTTTCCTATCTAAAGGATCTTTAAACGAAGTACCATCTGACGTAGGAATGGTAGTACGTTTAGCAAGGGTAGAAATAGCCCCATCAACTTTAGGGATTTTGTCCCAAAATTCTAACCTGTCAGACGGTACAGGATATAATTGCTTAAAACGTTTAGAAGGAGTAAATGAATTACCCAATTTATCCCATTCTTTGGAAATTACTGCAGAAATAGCATTAGGAACAGGAAAAACTTCTGGAATAACCACAGGAGATTTAAATACCTTATCTAAACGTTTAGAATTAGTATCAAGAGGACCAGAATCCTCTATTTCTAAAGCAATTAATACTTATTTAAGTAAAGAACGAATAAATTCCATTTTAAATAAATATGAAGATTTATCAGCATCAATCTCTGAAACAGAATCCTCTGAACCAGAAGAGTCATCAGAATCAGAATGATGATGTTCATTTAAAAATTCATCTGTAGGGAGAGAAGTTTTAAAAGATTTTTTACGTTTACTAGAAGGAGAAATAACAGACATAGCCTTCTTGATGGATTCAGAAACAAAATCTCTTATGTTATCAGGAACATTCTGCACCTTAGATGTTGAAGGAACTGCAACAGACAATGGTACTTTACTAAAGGAAATATTATCTGCATTAACAAGTTTGTCATGACAATTAATACAAACAACAGCCGGAGGAATAGCTACCAAAAGTTTACAGCAGATACACTTAGCTTTGGTAGATCCAGCACTAGACAGCGATTTTCCTGTAGTATCTTCTGACTCAGATGCAACGTGAGACATCTTGCAATATGTAAGAGAAAAAACAACATATAAAGCAAAATAGATCAAATTCCTTATATGACAGTTTCAGGAATGGGAAAAAATGCCAAAGAACAAGCTTCTAGCAACCAGAAGCAATGAAAAATGAGACTTAAATAATGTGGAGACAAAAGCGACGCCCATATTTTTTAGCGCCAAATAAGACGCCCACATTATTTGGCGCCTAAATGCCTTTGGCGCCAAAAATGACGCCACATCCGGAACGCCGACATTTTTGGCGCAAAATAACGTCAAAAAATGACGCAACTTCCGGCGACACGTATGACGCCGGAAAAGAATTTTTGCACCAAAAAAGTCAGCGCCAAGAATGACGCAATAAAATGAAGCATTTTCAGCCCCCGCGAGCCTAACAGCCCACAGGGAAAAAAAGAGTCAAATTTTTGAAGGTAAGAAAAAATGAATAATTCAAATGCATAATCCCAAATATGAAACTGACTGTCTGAAAAATAAGGAAAGTTGAACATTCTGAGTCAAGGCAAATAAATGTTTGAATACATATATTTAGAACTTTATAAACAAAGTGCCCAACCATAGCTTAGAGTGTCACAGAAAATAAGATTTACTTACCCCAGGACACTCATCTACATGTTTGTAGAAAGCCAAACCAGTACTGAAACGAGAATCAGTAGAGGTAATGGTATATATAAGAGTATATCGTCGATCTGAAAAGGGAGGTAAGAGATGAATCTCTACGACCGATAACAGAGAACCTATGAAATAGGCCCCGTAGAAGGAGATCACTGCATTCAAATAGGCAATACTCTCCTCACATCCCTCTGACATTCACTGCACGCTGAGAGGAAAACCGGGCTCCAACTTGCTGCGGAGCGCATATCAACGTAGAATCTAGCACAAACTTACTTCACCACCTCCATCGGAGGCAAAGTTTGTAAAACTGAATTGTGGGTGTGGTGAGGGGTGTATTTATAGGCATTTTGAGGTTTGGGAAACTTTGCCCCTCCTGGTAGGAATGTATATCCCATACGTCACTAGCTCATGGACTCTTGCTAATTACATGAAAGAAATATAAATCTAAAGACTCAGAGAGATCTGTTCTTATCCGCAGATCCACCAAATACTTAGCTCCTATTACTAAATTTAGAAGATTTTTACAGAATGTTATAAAAATGTATACTCCGCTGGGAAAATTGACCTAGAAGCAAAAAAGATATTCTGGGAGGGAGTAAAGCTACCCAGAATCTCACAAGACGCTATTAAAAGTTTAAATAGCCCAAAATACCATTAAATTAAATTGCCAATGGAATAAAAGCTCTGAAATTAAATAAAGCCCCGGGCCTCAATAGGTTACCTGCGGAGTCCTGTGATTTTTTGTCTGAAGAAATTATACCTGTGCTACATAAACTATATAATAGCTATCATATAGGCTAATAGCTGCTCCTCTGGTTTCGCCGCATCCAACATCACACTTATTCTTAAAAAGGATAAAGACCCTCAAAACCTTTCTTCATATCGCCCAATATCCCTACTTAATACTGATTATAAAATTTGATTAAAGCCATCTCTCACGGAAAATAACATGAAAATCAAGCCGGCTTTATACCAGGTAGGAATCCTGTTAAGAATATTCAGAAAACTATGTTGATTTTGGAGTATATATGGGATAAGATGAAAAGAAAAAAACAAGATGAAATGTTGGATGCGGCGATCTTATCAGTTGATGCTGAAAAAGCGTTTGACTATATAAGCTGGGATCACTTACTTATGACTTTAGATAAATTTGTTTTTTAGGGCAACTTTATAAATCTAATAAAGAGTTTATATAATAACCTGTGGTCGGCAGTTATAATCAATGGATCTACAACAAATAGATTTAATTTACAGAGAGAGACCCTTCAGGGATGCCCCCTCTCCGCATTGCTATTCAATCTAGCATTAGAACACCTGGCAATATTATTGCAAAATCTTCTACCCGGTGTACAAATTGGTGGTCAAAAATTTGTACTTTCATTATGTGCAGATGATTTATTGATATATTTAAGTGATGTAGATAAAGTCTTACCCAAACTATTAAAAGCTACACAGATATTTGGTGCTATTTCAGGCTATACTATTAAAGGGACAGTACACTGTAAAATTGTTTTTCCATAAATGTATTTTAAATGACTTGTTATATCAACTGCAGAGTATAAAATATTTGAAAAATTGCATTTTAGGGTTTATTTGTGTATCTGAAGTAGCTGGTTTTGTGCTTTGAAACCACAGCCTATTACAATGGGTTGAGCTTCAGGTAATATCAGATCTCATTATGTTATCACTTTCATGTACACAGACTTGCTTCCTTATCTTATATTTGTCTGGAACACCAAAGCTCAATACATAGAGAGAACAATGGAAAATTATAATTTTATTACTTAACTATCATGCCCCCCACTGAGGGTGTAATCTCTTCTGCTGGCTGTGTTTACTTAGGCTTGTCAATAGCATATACGCCAGTATCAAAACTTTCAGTATAGGTTGGGAAACCACAAGCTAAATCAGCTATTTCAAATGCTGAAATATGAGTAAAGGAGCTACATGCAACCAATTTAATACACTCTAAAAAGGATCATTGGGAATAATTTAAAGGGGAGAACTGTCCCTTTAATATAGGGAAATCAAAATTGTTATGGCTAAATAAAGCATCTAGGCTAACTAGGCAGCTTTCCTTTAAAGAAGCCACACAAATAAAATATTTGGGAATTATATTGTCAAAGAACCCATTAGAATGGTATGACTTAAATTTCCCTAGGGTCCTAGCAGAATGTAAAAAAAATTGACAGAGTGGGTGAACCTATCAATTTCACTGACTGCACGAATAATGCTGATTAAAACCATCTTATTCCCTAAGCTATTATATTTATTACAAAACATTCCTCTTTTATTACATGAAGACGATATAGTCCTATTTAACAAAATCTGCTCTAGATTCATCTGGAAGGGTAAAAGACCAAGAATTGCCTTAGATAGACCCCAACACAGTAAATTCGCCACACGGCTTGCCTTTCCCGATATTAAAGCCTACAATTTAGCAGCTTTAACTAAATACACCATAGACTGGATAACAGCTCAATAAAGTGTGTCTTTTCTACAATATGAAACTAATATAATAGCTCCTTTTAATTTGCAAGCGTTGTTATATTGTCCTAGGAATAAAATTCCAAAGAAAATAGTTAAAATTATCTCTTTCAAAAATATCATTATGGCTTGGCAAAAACTTTGCGTCGGAATTGATGTCAATCCCTATTGTAGTGAAATGCTTACCATTAAAGGTAATCCCAAATTTACTCCAGGGTTATCACATATAGTGTTTAACCAATGGAAGAATAAAGGATTTATTTATATTTTCAGTTATTATCGGATGACTTACTAATGGATTCTTTTGTTAATATTGCCAGAAAATTTGATTTACCTAAGAGGGATTTCTTCGCTTTTCTACAGATTAGACACTATATTACTGACCTTCAAATGAGACATAGACCCAATTGGTCCTTGGGAGCTTTAAGAGATATAATCAGACTATATAAGGCAGGCAGATGTTCAATTTTGATAGTTTATAATCTGATTATTTCTTTTCAGAATGTAAAATATTTGAATGAAATTAAAAATAAATCGCAAAAAGAATTTCCAAGATTAGACATAGGTGGATTACAAAAGGCCTTAAAACTAAGTAAGACCTACATAACTAACGCCAGCCTAAATAAAGGGTATGGAAACAAACAAACTTGCCCTAAATTTGGCTCAGTTGAGGCAGACACTTTACATTACTTCTGGTTATGTCCTAAAGTATTTTCAATTATGGGCGCAAGTCAATTACTGGCTTAAGAGGAAATTATTAATAAATACTGACATTCAAGCGTTCCATGTTTTTTATCTAATGAAATACTCAGAGGAATACAAACAGAATGAGCTAATTAATAGAATTATACTAGTAATTAGGTATTTAATTCTCAAGAGCTGGAAAGCCTCTAAAGCTCTTAAATTTGAAACCTGTAAAAAAGCATTAGTTGCACAATGTGCAACGGAACAACATTTAGTACAGAGTTCTTCTACCCCCCAACTGAAAAGATTTTTTTACAAGTGGAAGGTATTCATCTCCTCTTTACCTAGAAATCTAAAAGCTCAACTGGTCGGCCCGTTTAGTAATACAGAATATGTCCTTATTAATATTATGTCAGGACAGTTTCTAGAATTTTGGTCCGAAACTTAATGCCTGTTCGGCATTTTGTTACGGAGGAAGAGTTTGGGGAGGGGAAGGGGAGGAAGGCTCATACCTTTATGTTTTTATATACATTTTCTTAGGTCAATGAACTTGTATACCTTTTAATTTTGCTCTCTTCTTTTTTTTTCAAAACCGATAAGAATTATATTTAAAAAGAAAAAAAGGATAAAATGTTAAAGGGTCTGTTAGATACCTTGCTGAAATACTTGTGTTTAAATGAGCAATTACATATCAATTATAATCTGCAGGCATCTCTTTTAGATTCCTTAAATATACAGTTAGAAGACAGTAGGAAACAAAGTATGTTATCAGCACATGCATTTGGTCTTTAAAATGACAAACTTTCTACATTAGAAAATAATAATACTTTGCTTGTTTGTTGTCTGTAAAGAAGAGTCCAAGTTTAACCCTGAGACAATAAAGGGGAAAGGAACAACTATAACAAATTTCTTCCAAGAAATCTCATATCATTAAGAAATAAAAGCATAATAGTACTATAATGATCTATGTAGAGCTGCAACTAACGATTATTTTCATATTCGATGAATCGGCCGATTATTCGACTAATTGGATAAAAAAAAATAAAAAAATTTCCACCTATATTTAAAATAAAATTGAAGCTATTTTGCCTGCAGCAGAGAACAGACGCTTAGTTGGTGTTGAGGTGCTTGAGATGCATAAGTAGGGTTTTGCCAATTTCACCAAGGTGTAATTTTTTATCTTGTTAGCTCCACAAATGCAAGTGACCTTTTAACAAAGTAAGCCTGGACTTCATTCTAACATAAAATTATCTTAAATATATATATATGCAATCGTAAACAATCAGTTACAAGGTTAGGGAAAAAATATCTAGTCTGTTCTTAAAATATGGAAGACAAAGCCTTAAATATTTACCTATACAGTACATATAATCAGCAATAGCAAGCGATCATGCTAATGATTGCACAAACAGATAATACTGCACATCAATTCAAATAACAATTCCCATCAATCTAGGGCTAGATGTAAATAGCAAGCTCGGCACTGTCATGCAAAGCATAGTCCCAAATCATCTGATTTAATATAAACAATCATAATGATGACTCCTGTTATTTCTGGGTTGCACATAAGCCAGGAGTAGTTGTAAACTTAAAAAGAAACTTATACTGTCCATAAAAAGTGAAAAGTAAATGTCTGTAGACATTCTTTAGGCTAAGGGCATAACCATGAAACACAAAACCATGAGCAGGAGCTCATTGGAATAAAGCAGCTGGTGCTGTGCACAGACCAACTAATTACAAACTAACTAATTGATTATGAGATTCGTTGACAACTATTTTCATAATCGATTATTATTGATTAGTTGTTGCAGCTCTAGATCTATGTAGCATAAATGAACTGTTCCACAAAAACATCATATCATATGATAAAAGCTCATTTGTCCTGTTCTGAAATAGTGAAGTATTTCTAAAATTAGGGTATTTTTTACCAAATCTATCCAATTTGAAATGGTACGGATTTGGGGGGATTTCCAGAATGCTGGTATTAGGCGTTTAGCCTCATTTATCATGATCTGATACAAAAATCTTCTAATCTTACAAGTGATATCAGACATGACATTAAAAAGGATCCTTTCTGGGGTAAGGGCAATTTGTACATCTATTATTTTATAAGTTTGGTTATGCACCTGTTCTCAAAAAGTGCGAAGAATATCACAGTTCCACCAGATGCAACACATTGTTCTCTCTTGGCCGCATCCCCTCCAACATTTATTATTAGCTGTACGAAACGTGTTTTAATTTGTTAGGTGTCAGATACCATCTGGAAACAATTTTTATATTGGTTTCAAGAGCTGCCACCGAATGTGCTGATTTAGTGGTAGCCTTGAACCAAGACATCCACTGTTTAATAGATATAGATTGATTCAATTCTCTTTCCTATTTCAGCGTATAATTTGGTTTGATGGGAGAATGCAACTTTAAGAGACAACCATACATCAAGGATATAACTTTTTTGGGCATAATTGGTGTCGTGCAGAGGGTTTCAAATGTAGTGAGCGGTCTTAACAAGTCTTTTTTTGATTTATGGGTACAGATATAATGTCTAGTCTGATGATAGAACAGCCAGGCTTTAAAGTGGAAAAGTTCTTTATCTAGTAATATCTGTCTTTGAGCTATGTGTCCTGATTCTGACAGTGTATAGATAGGAAGAAGGTCAGACATCAATATATGTTCAGAGACAGAAGGGGCCCTTCTACGAGTCTCAGTTTGGAATTCTTTGTTAGGCAATAGGGTTGTCAGTGGAAAATAAGGTGTTGAGATAAGTTGATGTTTGTTACGTATGCTTATCGAACCTGACCAAGTTTCCTTTGGAATCAGGTACAGAGAGAGTGTGTTTGTAGGAAGATTTTATGGAGCCCAACATGCCCCCCCCCCCAGATGGGAGATACACGTTAACTGTGATTCTAAATGGACACTTCTTTTATATGATAGGTCTCCTTGTCTGCACCACTCGATAATTCTATTTAAGGATATTGCCAGCTTATAGAAGTGGGGGTTTGGAACCCCCAGTCCCCCATCTTCTCAAAGTGCATATAGAGAATTTTTAGCTAATCTTGGGGGCCTGTGATAAAAAAAAATATATGGATGATTAAAAGTTTACGTTAGCGCATACACCAAAAACAATCCTATCTAAGCCACTCTTATACCTTATCTCCTTCCTAGATAAGTATTTTTCAGAATCGGGTGTAAAGAAACAAAGAGGGCGCTACTTGATAGCCATAGGTTGTTTAATCTATATGAACAAACAAATGATCCAAAACGATTGGATGGATGTCTCTATTTTGAACTTGTGAATTAAGGAGCCTTCAAACTTTAAATAATATTATTTTTGAAGGTGGAAAATACTGCACTTAGTAAAAATTTACACAGATATTGTATACACCTATGTGGTAAAAAGACACGGATCCTCTGGGTGCTTAATATAATGTTCAGTAAAGTTGATTGTTTGAGACTTACAGCTTCTACAGGTTTTACCCTCTGCTTAGGGCTTTTTTTGAGAATTAAGCACCCAGAGGATCCGTGTCTTTTTACCACATAGTATAAATGTACACAGATATCGTTCACTCCTATGTGCTAAAAAGACACGGATCCTCTGGGTGCTTAATTCTAAAAAAAAAGCCCTAAGCAGAGGGTGAAACGTGAAGAAGCTGTAAGTCTCAAACAATCAACTTCACTGAACATTATATTAAGCACCCAGAGGATCCGTGTCTTTTTACCACATAGTACAAATGTACACAGATATCGTTCACACCTAAGTGCAGTATTTCCACCTTCAAAAATAAAACAGACAGCAGTGAGGGTGGCTTACTCTACTTAAAATCACTTGCACAAGTGTAATCTTTGAATTTTTTGGAGTTACAAATTCTACGCTGAAAGATTTTGAAGATCGGTGACGTCACCTGTTTTGAAATCTGTAACCGTTTGTACACCTGACGGGTCTCACCAAACTGGAACACAGAGTCTAAAACACAGGAGCTGTGGATGCAAGGAGACTTTGTTACTGGATACAAGTATCGTTCTTCCCTGCAAGTCTTCAGGGTAAAGTTATACACGTAATCGACTGTATCCATTTCATAAGAAGTGACGGTAAATTCAACTCCTCTAAGTGACTGTAATAATTCAACTTCCCCAAGTGGCTTTTAAAAAGTACAAAATTGTCAAAAATGACTTCTTGTTTTTAAGGGAGCACGTTCCAGGACACTCTACCTTGTATCGAGGTCCCTGAGAAAAACCTTATTTGCACTAATACCTTAAAGGTTATATGTTTTAAAGGAGATTTTGCTTTTTCAATGTTTCATATAGCTGTTGGCCTTTTATTGTGAGTCTGCTTTTATTGTTAATCTGATTTTATTTTTGAATCTCATACGTAGAGAGTCTAGATAGATTTATCAGTATAGCCGATTTTTAACACTTTTTGTATATTCATCGACGACACAGTTCATTTATATTTTATATTTTAGAAGCATATGAGCATTAATCTGAATTATTTTTTGTGAAGAACATAACTTCATGTAAATTTAAGTTTGATAAGCGTTTTTTATATACGTCAACATACATAGAAATAAAAATACTCGAGACTTGATTTAAAGTTTGAAGGCTCCTTAATTCACAAGTTCAAAATAGAGACATCCACCCAATCGTTTTGGATAATTTGTTTGTTCATATAGATTTAACAACCTATGGCTATCGATTAGTGCCCTCTTTGTTTCTTTACACTCAAAAATAAAAAAATATATGAGTCTATTATAGACTGTAGTTTGTGAACTTCTACTCTCGCATCTGGAATAGGAAGAGCCTGCATCACATACAAAGCTTTTGGCAGTAATGTAATTTTAGAGGCTGCTATTCTCCCTAACCAGGAAATGTTTTTAGGAAGCCATGAAGAAATCTTGTAGACAACCATAATTCATTTTACGTAAGTCTTCCACATTGGAAGTTGAAAAAATCCCTAAGTATTTTAAAGCATTCTTCTGAAGTTTGAAAGGATATTGTTGCTGGAGTGTAGTGAGAATGTGATCTGATAGATTTATGGGGGAGTCTAACTGAGATTGGGCTGCTGGAAGGGAACTTTATGGGGTTGTCAGTGTCATGAGGATATCGTCCGCAAACATTGCCAATTTGTAAGTCTGATCTTGTATATTTATTCCTGCAACATTTGGATTCATGCTTAGCCTTATTGCTAGTGGTTCTAGCGATTATACAAATAATAAAGGGACAATGGGCAGCCTTGACATGTACCATTTCCGATTTCGAAATTTTCGGAGAGTATGTCATTTACTTTAACTTGTGCAGAATGGTTAGAGTACAGTGCTAAAATCTGATGGATTAATTTAATAGGGAAACCGTATTTTAGGTGGGTGACCTGTTGGAAGGTCCAGTCTAATCTATAATATGCTTTTTCAGCATCAGTTGAAAGATAAATTGAGGGGATTTGGGAAGTTTAACGTAGTCTAGAAGATTTAGTACTTTACTAATATTATCCTTAGCTTCTCTCTGCAGTACGAAGCCAACTTTGTCATGATGGATTAAACTTGGTAAAAATTGGTTTACTTGATTTGCTAAGATTTTTGCGTACAATTTCATATAAATAATAATAATAATAATAACATTTAATAAGGATATAGGCCTGAAATTTGCTGGGACTTCTGGAGGTTTGCCAGGTTTAGGAAGCACCGAGATATGTGCCTGTAGCATAGTGTCTGGGAAAATATTTGGATCTGAAATGTGATTGAATAGTGTCAAGAGCCTAATATTTCTTTGATCCCCAAAAAAGGTAAAGATCCTGAAGACGTAGCGTCATATAGACCCATTTCAGTGTTAAACACTGATTACAAAATTCTTGCTTCCCTTATTGCCTCAAGATTGTCCTCTGTATTAGTTAAGTTAATTCACCCTGATCAGTCTGGGTTCATGAACTTCCGGAACCCAGCTAAAAATTTCCATAAAGTTGTTACCCCAGATGACCATGTCTGGAACATTGATCAATTCAAACATAGGCCTATTTATAGAGACCCTGCAATTTTGACCTTAGATGCTGTTAAAGCCTTTGATTGTATTACATGGGATAATTTATTTGTAACACTAGCGAATTTTGGCATTGAGGGTAATCTTGTTAGGTTTCTAAGTAAGTTATATGTAAACCCAATTTCCTTCTTATTAATTAATGGCTCTATGTCACTACCAATCACATTGCAAAGAGGCACACACCAAGGTTGTCCGTTGTCCCCACTCCTCTTCAACGTGGCTCTTGAACCATTGGCAATATGACTTAGAGCTAGGCTAGCAGGGATCAGGGTAGGTTCATATACGCTGAAAACTCTGCTGTATGAGGATGATTTATTGATATCCCTCAAGGACATTGCTCGAGACATTACGATTATAACGGAGTGTTTAGAAGACTACAGTGCATTTTCTGGCTATGAAGTTAATCTCGAAAAAGTGAATTAATGAGGATCGGTAAGTTTAGTAGGAAATTCATGGATCAGCCGTTTAAAGAAGTGGATGCAATTAAATATCTTGGTATAGAAATCCATAGAAATCCCAAAAATTGGTATAATGCTAACTTTACAACTTTATTTTCCAAGATGCAAGAGGACTTAAGACTATGGGCCTCTTTCCCTCTTTCTATTTCGGCGAAAGTTAATTTGATTAAAACAATTCTTTTTCTGCGCATTTTGTATCCTCTGCAAAACTTACCCCTCTTTATTTTGAATAAGGATTTAACCAAACTTTCTTCTTGGTTTTCCCAATTTATTTAGAGTGGTAAGAAACCACGTCTTTCGCTGGATAGAATTATGCAAGACCATATTTTTGCTGGTCTAGCATGTCCGAATCTGCGGTTATATAACTGGGCAACTATGCTCAAAATTGCTATTGATTGGTTGGCAGAGTCGGAATTAGTTTCTATATTTGAATTAGAAACTTACTTGATTGCTCTCCATGGTCATTAAAAGCTATTTTGCATTGCCCTATTCAGAGTTTACCTGCTAATATTAAACCTCTCATTTCGTTTAAAAACATTATTGAAGCCTGGCAAAAGTATTGCTCAATGTTGCAGATTGATTTCACATATTCAGAATATCTCCCTATAATTGGTAATCCGCAATTTACTCCAGCTATATATCACAAGGCCTTTAGAATCTGGTCAGACAAAGGTCTTAGTAATATTCAGCAAATGTTGGATGAGAACAATCAAATTTTTACAGCTGGGCAAATTTTTCAACGGTTTGATCTTACGCATAATAATCTGTTTGCTTATTTCCAATTGAGGCATTATATACAGTCTCAAAATTGGCCAACTTCTATGCATTTTGCGTGGTCCGATATTAAGAGATGTATACTTAAATTCAAATCAAGTAAAGCCTTAATCTCATTAATATATGACATTATGCTTTCTAAACAGGGAGCCAGGTTTTTGGACAGATTAAGTAAGTTTTGGTGTGTATATATCCCAATGATAGATAATGAGAGAATCCTGTTGAGCTTTCATAGTCTATCTCAATGCCAGATTGCTATAAGTTGGAAGGAGTCACATATGAAATTGATCAATGACTTTTATTTTTCCCCGCTCAAAATTTCCAAATTTTATCCTTTGAATTCGTCTGTCTGTCCCCATTGTGCTAACAAAGATGCTGATCTGGTTCATATGTTTTGGTATTGCCCTAAAATCTATGAACTATGGAAAAAAAAGTTTTGTATTGGTTTAATATAATACACTCAACATCATTTATGTTATCCTTAGAGGATATTATTTTCCTGGTTATTAGACTTAAGGTTAATCCAATGATAACAACTTTAAATACGGTCATAATGATAGTTAGATACCTTATTTTAAGAAACTGGAAATCCAAGAGGATTCCTAGCTTCTCTCTAATCTTGAAGGAGATACAATTTCAAATTATTTACGAAACCTTTCATTTGCCACTTGCAACTGAGAAAAGAATAGGACGATTTTTGAGAAGATGGGCGGCAAATATTAAATCTTTTTCAATCCCACTACAAAAACGTTTATTGTCCCCCTTTTTGGCATCTATTAGTTTTGCAGAATTAGTTTTAGCAGAAGTGTTTCCTGCAACGTGGATCACAAATAGTAGAGAAATTAATACTTAACTAGTTCCAATGAGGTAATACAGTGTCAGCGTAATATCAATTAGAGATGTTCTATGGTATGTGAGGATGTGAGATAATACTTAAGAGGCTGGTGACTGTTGAATTAAGATTTAGTAAGTGCCCTGTGGGTGAGTAAGATTGTTAAGGTAGGGGGTGTTTGCTTTGAGGGGGGAGGTTTTTTTGGGGGGGTTTTTTCCTCCCGTTTTCCACCTTTTTTACTTTTTTTTTTTGTCTGTTTGTTTGCTGAGTGCTCATTTTATTTCATGTTGGAAAATGCCAGGTAGCATTTGACGTATAGATTCGTAAAATAAGAGGTTGTACACAAGTAGGTCAAAACAATGTCTTTTTGTTTTTTTTTTGTTAGTTTTTTTTAATTTTTATATTGTACAAAGATGTATTATGACAGTGTCCTGCGCGACACGCACGTGTGCGATCAGATGATGTTTTGCTACCAGTTGGCAACAATAAAAAGATTTAAAAAAAAAAATAGTGTCAAGAGGTGTGGGGCAAGAAGGGAAGCAAAGGTTTTGTAATATCGGATTTAATTTGGGTAGGGGTATATTGTCCAGGTACGTTTCACAGCATATCTTGTGAGAATGTATAATCTTTTTCCAAATAGATTGGTAGAATTTGTGATAAAATGATTGGAAGGCTTTACCAATATTTTTTGTGTCTTCTATTTTAGTCCCTTGACTTGTGTTGAGAGAATGGACATAAGATTTAAATTTTTTTTTTTTTAAAGCCCTAGCCAACAGTTTGCCTGTTTTGTTCTCTCCTCCATAATATTTTTGTTTTAAGATTAATTGATGTTTCTGGGATTCAATTTTTAGATCCTCAGTTAACTTATTTTGTTTTTCTTTTAGATTAGTCGCTAGAGTGTCATCTTTTGGATTTAATTTTAGCAGATAATCCACCTCCAAAACTTCCTGAGCTAAAGTAGTGTACATTGCAATAGTTTGCTTATGTTTATGTGCCTTCATTTTAATAAATTTGCCTCGAATAAATGCTTTATGGGCTTCCCAAACCATAGTTGGCGGGGATTCAGGCGTATTATTTATGGTGAAATAAGTCTTCAATTGTTTGATTAATTTTTATCACAAAATGGGGTCAGATAGAAGTGAATCACATAGCCTCCATATGAAAGGTGTTACCGGGAGGGAGGGCCAGTGTAAGGCACATTCAACTGAAGAGTGGTCTGACCATGTGGTATGTTTAATATTGATTTGCTTGACTAGGGAAAAGGCAATATGATCCATTAATATGTAATCTATCCTTGAGTAACTTTTTTGCGGATTAGAAAAGAACGTGTAATCCTTGATATATGGGTGCAAGTATCTCCATGCATCATGAAGAGTCAGAGTTTTTATATTTTTCCATATTGATTGTAGCACTTTTTGGTTGATGTGGACAGAGGGGTTTGAACTATCTATGTTGGGGTCTAAGGGGATATTCAGATCCCCTGTAACTATGAGAGGGCTTTTATGTAGATCAATGACTTTAGGTGTAATGCGTAAAAGAAATTTATCCTGGCCTAAGTTGGGGGCATAAAGAATAATTGAAGTCACCGGTTTACCAAACAGCAAGCCAGAAATATCAAAATATTGTCCTTCTTTATCTATTTGTTGAAGCTTAAATGATATAGATTTATGTAGTAAGATGCTTACACCATTTGTTTTTTTGCTTGTGTTTGTGCTATGGAAGTGTTGAGGACAATGATTGGAGAAGTATTTAGGGACTTCATCAGCTTTAAAATGTGTTTCTTGCAATAATAATATTTTCCCTCCTCTTTTACACAGATCCTGCAGTGCTAGAGCTCGCTTACTAGGGCAATTAAACCCCTTTACATTTTGTGTGATAATATTGATATTTTGTGATTTAGAGTGCAGCATAGAATAAATATGTTACCGGTCTGGCGCTTAATATGAACACATATAGGTTACAATACCAATCAATAAAAAATTCAGAGATCCCTGAAAAATATGAAATAACAATAAAAAACACAACAAAAATAACATTATTTACAACTTGTAATACACAACAGGTGTATTTAACTGTATGAAGTAGAAAAATTCTGAAAAGGGGGAAAGAACAAAAGTGTCCCCCAATGGGCAAAATTTGCGGCCTAGATTTACACTGGACCTAAATAGGCACCTTAAGTAACCTATTTGGATACCAAGTTTAATAATTGGAAAGTATCCAGACATTTATATAGCTAATGTGGCAACTGAAAAACACAATGTTTGAGTCAAGCTTTGTTTGTCTCCTAACAACAGAATTTATCTTATACCATAAGAATGTAACAGGTGGCATGCGTAAAATTAACACATTACAATTTAAACCATCATATAGCTTCTATCTACGTGAACCTTTTTTTCTCTTACTGGAAATTATTAGTAAAATAAGTCTTAACCTCCCCAACAAGGAAGACAACATTTTAAGTAAGAAAATATGCACAATCTCAACTTAAATATTTAATAAGTGAATACTACAGTCAACCATCCCTCAGGATCCAAACCATTCGCCCCAATGCGATTTGTGGGAATTCTTAGCGGGTAGTCTTTGCCATTCAGACCTCTAAGCAAGGGGCAGTGGACAAGGTCTTTCCCTATTTGTAGAGGCTTGAGAGTTTTCTTGTTGAGAAGGAGGTGGTATTTCCAAATCTTTACAGATCCGGCCAATATCTTCTTGAGAATTGCATAAAATTCTTCTGCCTTTCCACAGAATTTGCAAGTTAAATGGATGTCCCCACATATAGGAGATGTGAAGCTGCCGTAGTTTGGTGGTGAGAGGGCGTAGATCACTTCTTTTTTGCAAGGTTCTGGGGGTCAAGTCCTCAAAATATTGCAGAGAGTCAGAACGAACTTTTAACGGTGCTTCTGTCTTGCTTTCTTCATAATGTCTTGTTTAATTGGATAGCTAGAGATTTTAACTATTATATCTCTTGGAGGTTGATCGCCTAAGGGTTTAGCTTGCAAAGCTCTGTGAAATCTATCCAGAGTTATAGTGGCATCTTCATCAGTATCCAATAAAAATGTAAACAGTCTCTGCAAATACTGTTCTAGGTCAGAGGCCATAATTTTTTCTGGGGCTCCACTGATTCTGATATTATTGAGGCGGCCCCTATTCTCTAAATCATCAATTTTATTTTCCATCTATGTAATTGTTTCTGATTGTTGTGAAACTCTTGTACGGAGGAAAGACAAGTTAGAGCTAACAAGGTCCGAGTTTCCTTCTAGCTTCTTTACTCTTTGGCCCACATCAGAAAGCTCTTTTTTATTTTCCGAAATATCCTCCTGGATACACTGCTTGATGACATATAAGTGTTGAAATCTCTTTTTTGGATGGCAGTGTGAGAGAAAGCACTAATGGCCGCAGACACTGCCGTATGAAACTGCGTAGTAATATCTGGAGAAAAAAAAGCCCCCCTACAGATTGAGGATTGCAATGGGAAGCTGCAGTGCAATGGGAAGCTGCATGTGTATAAAAAACAAAATTTATGCTTACCTGATAAATGTATTTATTTCTTGACACGATTAGTCCACAGATCATCTAATTACTATTGGGACTATCACTCCTGCCCAGCAGGAGGCGGCAAAGAGCACCAGAGCAAACAGCAATTGTGGGACTCTGCCCACTTAATTATCTTGGCTACCTCTGTCATGTCCCGGATGGTTGATGTAAGCCACTGAAGTTATGTTGTCCAACTGGAACATAAGGAACCGGACCGAGGCTAACTGGGGCCAGGCCAGAAGAGCATTGAAGATTGCTCTCAGCTCCAGAATGTTTATGGGCAAAACAGACTCCGACCGAGTCCAAGTTGCCTAAGCCTTTAGAGAGCCCCAGACTGCTCCCCATCCCAGAAGGCTGGCATCTGTTGTCACAATCACCCAAGAGGGTCTTCGAAAGCAGGTTCCATGGGAGAGATGATCCTGAGACAACCACCAAAGAAGAGAATCCCTTGTCTCCTGCTCCAGCTGTATTCACGGAGACTGATCCGCATAATCTCAGTTCCACTGACTGAGCATGTCTAACTGCAGAGGTCTCAGATGGAAACGGGTGAACGGAATGATGTCCATTGCCACTACCATCAGACCAATTACCTCCATGCACTGAGCCACTGATGGCCGAGGAGAGGACTGAAGCGCTATGCAAGAATCGAAAATCTTTGATTTCCTGACTTCTGTCAGGAAAATCTTCATTGATAAGGAATCTATTATGGTTCCCAAGAAAATTACTCTTGTACTTGGAACTAAGGAACTCTTTTCCAAATTTACCTTCCATCCGTGAGCTCGCAGGAAAGATAACATTTCTGTGTGGAATCTTGCTTGTTGAAAGGATGGCACCTGGACCAGAATGTCGTCCAAATAAGGTGCCACTGCAATGCCCCGCAATCGGAGCACCGCCAACAGGGATACCAGAACCTTTGAGAAAATTCTGGGAGTTGTGGCAAGGCCGAATGGAAGAGCCACGAAATGGAAGTGTTTATCTAGAAATGCAAAACTCAGAAACTTGTGATGGTCCCTGTGGATGGGAACATGCAGGTACGCGTCCTTTAATTCCACGGTTGTCATAAATTGACCCTCTTGGATCAAAAGAAAAATGGAACAAATAGTTTCGATCTTGAAGCACGGTACTCTGAGGAATTTGTTTAGATTTTTAAGATCTAAAATTGGTCTGAAGGTTCCCTCCTTTTTGGGAACCACAAACAGATTGGAATAGAACCCTAGACCCCATTCCTGCATTGGAACAGGAACTATCACTCTCAGGGCGCAGAGGTCCGTACACAGTGTAAGAATGCCTCTCTTTTTGTCTGGTCTACAGATAATCTTGAAATCAGAAACTTGCCTCTGGGAAGAAAGTTCTTGAACTCTAGTGTGTATCCCTGGGACTCAATGTCCACCGCCCAGGGATCCTGAACATCTCGAACCCAAGCCTGAGTGAAGAAGGAAAGTCTACCCCCCCCACAAGATCCGGTCCCGGATTGGGGGTAGGCCCTTCATGCTGTCTTTGATTCAATAGCAGGCTTTTTGGATTGTTTTTCCTTGTTCCAAGCCTGATTGGGTCTCCAGGAGGGCTTCGACTGTTCCTGCTTGTTAGAGGAAGTGGAAGGATTTCCCTTGGAAAATTCGAAAGGAACAAAAATTACTCTGACGTCCCTTTTGTTTTTTTCTCTTATCCTGAGGGAGGAAATGGCCCTTTCCTCCCGTAATGTCAGAAATGATTTCCATCAAACAAGGTCTTTCCCTTGTAAGGAATCGCCAAAAGTTTAGACTTAGATGACATGTCCACAGACCAAGATTTTAGCCATAAAACTCTGTGGGCTAGCACAGCAAAACCTGAAATCTTTGCTCCCAGTTTAATAACCTGTAGGGAAGCATCCGTAATAAAGGAATTGGCCAACTTAAGGGCCTTTATCCTATCCTGGATCTCTTCAAGGGGAGTGTCTGTACTAATAGAATCAGACAACCCATCAAACCAGTATGCCACCACGCTAGTGACAGTAGCAATGCACACTGTAGGTTGCCATTGTAAACCCTGGTGTACATACATCTTTTTGAGTAACCCCTCCAATTTTTTTGCACATAGGATCCTTAAAGGCACAACTATCCTCTATGGGGATAGTAGTCCTCTTGGCTAGAGTGGAAATTGCTCCTTCTACCTTGGGTACTGTTTGCAAAGACTTCTTGATAGAGTCCGCTATGGGAAACATCTTTTTAAATATAGGGGATGGAGAAAAAGGGATACTCGGTCTCTCCCATTCCTTAGCAATGATCTCAGTTGCTTGATCTGGTACAGGAAAAACCTCCACCAAGGAAGGTACATCAAAATATTTGTTTAGCTTACTGGATTTTTTAGGATTAACTACGACCATGGTGTCGCTGTCATCCAATGTAGCTAAAACCTCCTTGAGTAACAGACGGAGGTGTTCTAGCTGAAACTTGAAAGATACAACTTCAGTATCAGCAGGAGAAATTACACTGTCAGAATCTGAAATTTCACCCTCAGATGCTACCGAAATAGCCTCCTCCTCAGGCTTCTGAGAAGGGGGCATTCGAAATAGCAACAACTGCGTCAGTAACCTCGCTTACTGAATGTTTATTCTTCCACTTTCCCTGCAACATGGGAAAAGCAGACAACGCATCAGAGGCTGCAGAAGACATGAGGGAAGTGATGTCTTGCAACATAACTCCAGGAGAAGTTAGAGAGGAAGCGCAGGGCACTGCATGTGTGGGCAGTAAAATTTGGGACGCTTGAGGAGAAAGCTGTGGCATATATTGAACATTGTCATTAGACTCCTGAACAGCATCCGCCTTAGAAAATGTTGGCTCAGAAAAAAGTCTATCCCTATAATTTAAAGTTCTCTCAATACATGAAGAATAGAAAGGGATTTGTGGTTCCACATTGGCATCAAAACATAAAGAACAATTGACATTTTGCAGGGCCTCTTGGTCCATTCTGACTCACTTTAACTTTTTTAATTTTCTTTGCAAAGAGGACTAAAAATATTGCAAAATACCTATACACCTTGGCTTAATTTGCTGAGGTGTCTACCTGCCCTGCTGAAACCGGCTCTTTAACAATCCCCTCAGTAGAAGATCCCAAACTCGGCAGTAGTTATATTGAACCGCTCTCTGGTCCTAGAAACATATGTCAGAGGAAGTAAGGGAAAAGTGGCGTGCAACACAAATTGTCGCCTCCCATAGCTCCGCCAATCGTGGGCGTCTCAAAAAAGGAATCTCCAGGTCGGCATCTTTGTTCTAAAGTTAAACCGCCGGGAGCAGTGAAAACCACTGAGAAACCTGAGCCTAATTTCTCCTCAGCCCTAGTACCTGCATACCAAACTGTCTACAAAAGTCCCCTCTATCTATTGCCAGACAGCAAGGCAGCTCATCAGGTTTGAGAGGTCCTCTCCCTCACATGGACCTGTGGAAAAAGAGATAAAGACTGAGTAATCTTACTCAGGCTTTCAGAGTTAGGGCAACATAAACTACATGGGAGATGCAGTGAGAATTATGTCCCACAAGTTCCCATTGCTCTAAAGCCACCACTGCTCTACTGAAGAGACTGATATGGACTACGGCTACAGCCCAGAACAAAGCAGCACAATCTTGTACTACTTAAAAAATAATAAAATCTTGCTTGAAGAATCTTTTACTAACACCTAACTTTACCCCTTCATTGCTTTAACGTAGGCAAAGAGAATGACTGGGGTTGGAGGGAAGGAAGGGGATATTTAACAGCTTTGCTGTGGTGCTCTTTGCTGCCTCCACCTGGGCAGGAGTGATATTGCCAATAGTAATTAGATGATCTGTGGACTCATCGTGTCATTAGAAAGAAAAATGCAAGTAGGGTGTGCACCTCACTGCACGAGGACTGCTCAGAAGGTGGGTGGCTCAGTGGTATCAAACATGTCTACCTTATTTGATATAATCCCCTTATCAAGGCATATGGAACATAATTGAGAGAGTGGATATTCCAGAGCTCCCTCACAATATAAACAGGCATTACTCTTTGAAATAGAGGGAGAACCCTCTAATGAATCTGAATCCTCCATAGCTAAAGTACGATATGCGGAGGACTACAGAAAAAAACATAATTTATGTAAGAACTTACCTGATAAATTAATTTCTTTCATATTAGCAAGAGTCCATGAGCTAGTGACGTATGGGATATACATTCCTACCAGGAGGGGCAAAGTTTCCCAAACCTCAAAATGCCTATAAATACACCCCTCACCACACCCACAAATCAGTTTAACGAATAGCCAAGAAGTGGGGTGATAAGAAAAAAGTGCGAAAGCATAAAAAATAAGGAATTGGAATAATTGTGCTTTATACAAAAAAATCATAACCTCCACAAAAAAAGGGTGGGCCTCATGGACTCTTGCTAATATGAAATAAATGAATTTATCAGGTAAGTTCTTACATAAATTATGTTTTCTTTCATGTAATTAGCAAGAGTTCATGAGCTAGTGACGTATGGGATAATGAATACCCAAGATGTGGATATTCCACGCAAAAGTCACTAGAGAGGGAGGGATAAAATAAAGACAGCCAATTCCGCTGAAAAATAATCCACACCCAAAACAAAGTTTAAATCTTATAATGAAAAAAACTGAAATTATAAGCAGAAGAATCAAACTGAAACAGCTGCCTGAAGTACTTTTCTACCAAAAACTGCTTCAGAAGAAGAAAACACATAAAAATGGTAGAATTTAGTAAAAGTATGCAAAGAAGACCAAATTGCTGCTTTGCAAATCTGATCAACCGAAGCTTCATTCTTAAAAGCCCAGGAAGTAGAGACTGACCTAGTCGAATGAGCTGTAATCCTTTGAGGCGGAGTTCTACACGACTCAACATAAGCATGATGAATCAAAGACTTTAACCAAGATGCCAAGGAAATGGCAGAAGCCTTCTGACCTTTCCTAGAACAAGAAAAGATAACAAATAGACTAGAAGTCTTTCGGAAATCTTTAGTAGCTTCAACATAATATTTCAAAGCTCTAACTACATCCAAAGAATGCAACGATCTTTCCTTAGAATTCTTAGGATTAGGACACAATGAAGGAACCACAATTTCTCTACTAATGTTGTTAGAATTCACAACCTTAGGAAAAAATTTAAATGAAGTTCGCAACACCGCCTTATCCTGATGAAAAATCAGAAAAGGAGACTCACAAGAAAGAGCAGATAATTCAGAAACTCTTCTAGCAGAAGAGATGGCCAAAAGAAACAAAACTTTCCAAGAAAGTAATTTAATATCCAGCGAATGCATAGGTTCAAATGGAGGAGCTTGAAGAGCCCCCAGAACCAAATTCAAACTCCAAGGAGGAGAAATTGACTTAATAACAGGTTTTATACGAACCAAAGCCTGTACAAAACAATGAATATCAGGAAGACTAGCAATCTTTCTGTGAAAAAGAACAGAAAGAGCAGAGATTTGTCCTTTCAAGGAACTTGCAGACAAACCTTTATTCAAACCATCCTGAAGAAACTGTAAAATTCTAGGAATTCTAAAAGAATGCCAAGAAAAATGATGAGAAGAACACCAAGAAATGTAAGTCTTCCAGACTCGATAATATATCTTCCTAGATACAGATTTACGAGCCTGTAACATAGTATTAATTACGGAGTCAGAGAAACCTCTATGACTGAGAATCAAGCGTTCAATCTCCATACCTTCAAATTTAAGGATTTGAGATCCTGATGGAAAAAAGGACCTTGCGATAGAAGGTCTGGTCTTAACGGAAGAGTCCACGGTTGGCAAGTAGCCATCCGGAAAAGATCCGCATACCAAAACCTGTGAGGCCATGCTGGAGCCACCAGCAGAACAAACGAATGCTCCTTTAGAATCTTGGAAATCACTCTTGGAAGAAGAACTAGAGGCGGAAAGATATAGGCAGGATGATACTTCCAAGGAAGTGACAATGCATCCACTGCTTCCGCCTGAGGATCCCTGGATCTGGACAGATACCTAAGAAGCTTCTTGTTTAGATGAGAAGCCATCAGATCTATTTCTGGAAGTCCCCACATTTGAACAATCTGAAGAAATACCTCTGGGTGAAGAGACCATTCGCCCGGATGTAACGTTTGGCGACTGAGATAATTCGCTTCCCAATTGTCTATACCTCGGATATGAACCACAGAAATTAGACAGGAGCTGGATTCCGCCCATACCAGTATTCGAGATACTTCTTTCATAGCCAGAGGACTGTGAGTCCCTCCTTGATGATTGACATATGCCACGGTTGTGACATTGTCCGTCTGAAAACAAATGAACGACTCTCTCTTTAGGAGAGGCCACGACTGAAGAGCTCTGAAAATTGCACGGAGTTCCAAAATGTTGATTGGTAATCTCGCCTCCTGAGATTCCCAAACCCCTTGTGCTGTCAGAGACCCCCAAACAGCTCCCCAACCTGTCAGACTTGCATCTGTTGAGATCACAGTCCAGGTCGGAAGAACAAAAGAAGCCCCCTGAACTAAACGATGGTGGTCTGTCCACCATGTCAGAGAGTGTCGTACAATCGGTTTTAAAGATATTAATTGAGATATCTTTGTATAATCCCTGCACCACTGGTTCAGCATACAGAGCTGAAGAGGTCGCATGTGAAAACGAGCAAAGGGGATCGCGTCCGATGCAGCAGTCATAAGACCTAGAATTTCCATGCATAAGGCTACCGAAGGGAATGATTGAGACTGAAGGTTTCGACAAGCTGAAACCAATTTCAGACGTCTCTTGTCCGTCAAAGACAGAGTCATGGACACTGAATCTATCTGGAAACCTAAAAAGGTTACCCTTGTCTGAGGAATCAACGAACTCTTTGGTAAATTGATCCTCCAACCATGTTCTCGAAGAAATGATACAAGTCGATTCGTATGAGATTCTGCTAAATGTGAAGACTGAGCAAGTACCAAGATATCGTCCAAATAAGGAAATACCACAATACCCTGTTCTCTGGTTACAGATAGAAGGGCACTGAGAACCTTTGTAAAAATCCTTGGAGCTGTTGCTAGGCCAAACGGCAGAGCCACAAACTGGTAATGCTTGTCTAGGAAAGAGAATCTCAGAAACTGATAGTGATCTGGATGAATCGGAATATGCAGATATGCATCTTGTAAATCTATTGTGGACATATAATGCCCTTGCTGAACAAAAGGCAGAATAGTCCTTATAGTTACCATTTTGAATGTTGGTATCCCTACATAACGATTCAATATTTTTAAATCCAGAACTGGCCTGAAGGAATTCTCCTTCTTTGGTACAATGAAGAGATTTGAGTAAAACCCCAGCCCCTGTTCCAGGACTGGAACTGGCATAATTACTCCAGCCAACTCTAGATCTGAAACACATTTCAGAAATGCTTGAGCCTTCACTGGATTTTTTGGGACACGGGAAAGAAAAAATCTTCTTGCAGGAGGCCTTATCTTGAAACCTATTCTGTACCCTTGTGAAACAATGTTCTGGATCCAAAGATTGTGAATCGAATTGATCCAAATTTCTTTGAAAAATCGTAATCTGCCCCCTACCAGCTGGGCTGGAATGAGGGCCGCACCTTCATGTGGACTTGGGAGCTGGCTTTGGCTTTCTAAAAGGCTTGGATTTATTCCAGACTGGAGATGGTTTCCAAACTGATACCGCTCCTGTAGGGGAAGGACCAGGCTTTTGTTCCTTATTGTGACGAAAGGAACGAAAACGATTAGCAGACCTAAATTTACCTTTAGATTTTTTATCCTGTGGTAAAAAAGTTCCTTTCCCCCCAGTAACAGTTGAAATAATAGAATCCAACTGTGAACCAAACAATTTATTACCCTGGAAAGAAAGGGAAAGCAAAGTTGACTTAGAAGACATATCAGCATTCCAAGTTTTAAGCCATAAAGCTCTTCTAGCTAAAATAGCTAAAGACATATACCTGACATCAACCCTAATGATATCAAAGATGGCATCACAAATAAAATTATTAGCATGTTGAAGAAGATTATCAATGCTATGGGAATTATGATCTGTTACTTGTTGCGCTAAAGCTTCCAACCAGAAAGTTGAAGCTGCAGCAACATCCGCTAAAGATATAGCAGGTCTAAGAAAATTACGTGAACATAAGTAAGCTTTTCTTAGAAAGGATTCAATTTTCCTATCTAAAGGATCCTTAAAGGAAGTACTATCTGCTGTAGGAATAGTAGTACGTTTAGCAAGAGTAGAGATAGCCCCATCAACCTTAGGGATTTTGTCCCAAAACTCTAATCTGTCAGATGGCACAGGATATAATTGCTTAAACCGATTAGAAGGAGTAAATGAATTACCCAAATTATTCCATTCCCTGGAAATTACTTCAGAAATAGCATCAGGGACGGGAAAAACCTCTGGAATAACTACAGGGGGTTTAAAAACCGTATTCAAATTTTTAGATTTAGTATCAAGAGGACCAGATTCCTCTATTTCTAATGCAATTAAGACTTCTTTAAGCAAATAACGAATAAATTCCATTTTAAATAAATATGAAGATTTATCAGTATCAACCTCTGAAACAGAATCCTCTGAACCAGAGGAATCATTATCAGAATCAGAATAATGATGTTCATTTAAAAATTCATCTGAAAAATGAGAAGTTTTAAAAGACTTTTTACGTTTACTAGAAGGAGGAATAACAGACATAGCCTTCTTAATAGATTTAGAAACAAAATCTCTTATGTTAACAGGAACACCCTGAATATTAGATGTTGATGGAACAGCAACAGGTAATGGAACATTACTAAAGGAAATATTATCTGCATTAACAAGTTTGTCATGACATTCATTACAAACAACAGCCGGAGGAACAGATACCACAAGTTTACAACAAATACACTTAACTTTGGTAGATCCAGCATCAGGCAGCAATTTTCCAGAAGTATCTTCTGATTCAGGGTCAATCTGAGACATCTTGCAATATGTAATAGAAAAAACAACATATAAAGCAAAATTGATCAAATTCCTTAAAAGACAGTTTCAGGAATGGGAAAAAATGCCAATGAACAAGCTTCTAGCAACCAGAAATAAACAATGAGACTAAAATAATGTGGAGACAATAATGACGCCCATATTTTTTAGCGCCAAAAAAAGACGCCCACATTATTTGGCGCCTAAATGCTTTAAGCGCCAAACATCCGGTAACGCCGACATTTTTGGCGCAAAAACGTCAAAAAAAATTACGCAACTTCCGGCGACAAGTATGACGCCGGAAATGACAAAGAAAATTTTTGCGCCAAAAAAGTCCGCGCCAAGAATGACGCAATAAAATGAAGAATTTTCAGCCCCCGCGAGCCTAACAGCCCACAGGAGAAAAAGTCAAATTTTGAGGTAAGAAAATTGAATATTCAAATGCATTATCCCAAATAATGAAACTGACTGTCTGCAATAAGGAATGTTGAACATCCTGAATCAAGGCAAATAAATGTTTAAACACATATATTTAGAACTTTATATAAAAGTGCCCAACCATAGCTTAGAGTGTCACAAAAATAAAACTTACTTACCCCAGGACACTCATCTACATGTAGTAGAAAGCCAAACCAGTACTGAAACGAGAATCAGTAGAGGTAATGGTATATATAAGAGTATATCGTCGATCTGAAAAGGGAGGTAAGAGATGAATCTCTACAACCGATAACAGAGAACCTATGAAATAGACCCCGTAGAAGGAGATCATTGAATTCAAATAGGCAATACTCTCTTCACATCCCTCTGACATTCACTGCACACTGAGAGGAAAACCGGGCTCCAGCCTGCTGGGAAGCGCATATCAGCGAAGAATCTAGCACAAACTTACTTCACCACCTCCATGGGAGGCAAAGTTTTTAAAACTGATTTGTGGGTGTGGTGAGGGGTGTATTTATAGGCATTTTGAGGTTTGGGAAACTTTGCCCCTCCTGGTAGGAATGTATATCCCATACATCACTGGCTCATGGACTCTTGCTAATTACATGAAAGAAATAACTTTATTTTAATTAAAAAAACAGCACCTTTATACCCCCAATGGCTGGGGCACTCATCACCTCCTATGACCCAGATCGAACAGATATAAAAATCCTCTTCGGTAGTAACTTGGTCAATAGAAAGGAAATGGAAGCCTCGACCATTCCGGTCACATGGTGTGCAATGCAGGACCATCCCTGCTATGAGAAAAAGCGCGCCAAGCTTTTAAGCTGCGCAACCTTCAAAGTGAAACATGTATGTTTCATCCCTGCCTATGAGCCCATAAACATCTTACACATAAAGCAGCATAAAATCAAATAAAGCATATATATGATTCAACCCAAATGTTCATACCCCCCCTCAGGAGATATTAACTCTTGATTCCATATAGATAAAAGGAGCCACACTGTGACCCTGTCTTCTAGCGTTTGCAATATGTGTTAAAAATGAAACGATCTTACCAGAATCTATGCCGTGGAACAGTAACACAGTGCTTCAAGTTTGACAGATTGTAGCAGTGCTTCTGACATGGACTTTAGTGAAGAAAGCAGGCAGCGAAACTCGTCAACGCTGATTGCTTATGGAGCTGTTAATATGAGTCGGGATGGTTTTGCAGACTCTCCCTGCATCTCCACACTCTAACGCATTAATGCTCTCACTGAGAGGCTGACAAGACTACTTAAAACCACAGTCCCATCTCGAAGAGTACTACCCTCCATAAGAGACTACTCCGTAATCTTCTGACACTTCTCTGCCAACCTCCTGTGACAAAAGGCAAAGAATGATTGGGGGATGAGGTAAGTGGGGGAGGTATTTAAGCCTTTGGCTGGGGTGTCTTTGCCTCCTTCTGGTGGCCAGGTTCAGTAATTCCCAAAAGTAATGAATGTAGCTGTGGACTCTCCCCGTATTAAGAAGGAAAAGTATAAAAAGATTGTGCACAATGTTAAAGGAAGTAAATTGGAAGGTTGTTTAAATTTGCATGCTCTGAGGAAACACATTTAAATCCAGAAGAAACTTTGAAAGAAGTTTTTGCCTCACCAAGTGTTGGGAGGAAGAGAGGGTGGCTACTTAGGTAGGAAAAATGATCAATATGGAGGTCATTAACTCTAGGGTAGATCCGGAGGGGAGATAGATGATGTTAAATGCCAAAATTCTTTAAATGGTTGTCTCACTTTGTAATATTTATGCACCTAACATTTTCGACCCAGAATTCTGGGATATGTTACAATCTAAAATTATCTCCTATTCTGAAGGTCACTTGGTTCTTGGGGGAGATTTTAATATGGCCCCACACTGCCCCTTGGACCGATTAAGACAGAGCACTAAACAACCAAAACATTAAAAGGATAATCTAGAAGCCAAGATGTTCAAAAAAATCATACAGAATTTAGCAATTAAGGATGTGTGGAGAATTCAGAATCCTGATCTGAGGGATTTTACCTGTTTATACAAGGCCACAAAACTTTATCTAGAATCAATCTATTTCTGATCGACGAAAGGCTATGTACAATGGAGGTGAAGGCATGGATATTGCCTATTTTTCTATCAGACCATTGCCCCATCTTCCTTGAGTTCCAGCTTAATCATCAAAAATAAATACATCCCAGCGTTTTACTTTTCCTTCATTTCTTGCAACCGATTTAAAATTAAAAAAATAAATTTATGCTTACCTGATAAATTAATTTCTTCTACGATACGACGAGTCCACGGATTTCATCCTTACTTGTGGGATATTAACTTCCTGCTAACAGGAAGTGGCAAAGAGCACCACAGCAGAGCTGTATATATATTATTATTATTATAAAAAATATAATCTAAATCTGTCTGAAAAATGACAGGGAGGGCCGTGGACTCGTCGTATCGTAGATTAATTTATCAGGTAAGCATACATTTACTTTTCTTCTACAAGATACGACAAGTCCACGGATTTCATCCTTACTTGTGGGATACAATACCAAAGTTACAGGGCACGGATGAAACGGGAGGGACAAGACGGAGACCTAAATGGAAGGCACCACTACTTGAAGAACTTTTCTCCCAAAAACAGCCTCAGAAGAAGCAAAATTATCAAATTTGTAAAATTTGGAAAAAGTATGAAGAGACGACCAAGTCGCAGTCTTGCAAATCTGTTCAACAGAAGCATCGTTTTTAAAAGCCCATGTGGAAGCCACAGCCCTAGTAGAATGAGCCGTAATTCTTTCAGGAGGCTGCTGTCCAGCAGTCTCATATGCCAGGCGGATGATACTCTTCAGCCAAAAAGAAAGAGAGGTAGCCGTAGCTTTCTGACCCCTACGCTTTCCAGAATAAACAATTAATAATGAAGATGATTGACGGAAATCCTTAGTCGCTTGCAAGTAAAACTTCAAGGCACGGACCACGTCCAGGTTATGTAACAGACGCTCCTTCTAAGAAGAAGGATTAGGACACAAGGAAGGAACAACAATTTCCTGATTAATATTCTTATTTGAAACAACCTTAGGAAGGAATCCAGGTTTGGTACGTAAAACCACCTTATCAGAATGAAAGATAAGGCGAATCACATTTTAACGCTGAAAGCTCCGAAACTCTACGAGCAGAAGAAATAGCATCCAAAAACAAAACTTTCCAAAATAATTTACTATCTATGGAATGCATGGGGTCAAACAGAACCCCTTGAAGAACATTAAGAACTAAATTCAAACTTCAGGGTGGAGCAATTGGTCTAAACACAGGCTTAATTCTGGTTAGAGCCTGACAAAAAGACTGAACGTCTGGAACATCTGACAAACATTTGTGTAGCAAAATTGACAAGGCAGAAATTTGTCCCTTTAAGGAACTCGCTGATAACCCTTTCTCCAATCCTTCTTGGAGAAAAGACAGAATCCTGGGAATCCTAACTCTACTACATGAGTAGCCCTTGGATTCACACCAAAAAAGATATTTACGCCATATCTTATGATAGATCTTTCTAGTGACAGGCTTACGTGCCTGAATCAAAGTATCAATGAACGAATCAGAGAACCCCCGCTTAGATAAAATCAAGCGTTCAATCTCCAAGCAGTCAGTTGCAGAGAAACTAGATTTGGGTGTTGTCCCTGAATGAGAAGGTCCTGCCTCAATAGAAGTTTCCACGGTGGCAGAGAGGACATGTCCACTAGATCGGCATACCAAGTCCTTTCGAGGCCACGCAGGCGCGATTAGAATTACTGAAGCCCTCTCCTGTTTGATCCGAGCAATCACCCAAGGCTGGAGATCAAACGGTGGAAACACATAAGCTAGGTTGAATGACCAAGGCACTGCCAAGGCATCTATCAGTTCGGCCTGAGGATCCCTTGACCTTGATCCGTATCTTGGAAGCTTGGCATTCTGACAAGTTGCCATCAGATCCAACTCCGGTCTGCCCCATCTGAGGATCAGAGTGGCAAAGACCTCTGGATGGAGCTCCCACTCCCCCGGATGAAACGCCTGTCTGCTTAAAAAGTCCGCTTCCCAGTTGTCCACTCCTGGGATGTAGATTGCTGACAGATAACAAGAGTGGGCTTCCGCCCACCGAATTATCTTGGATACTTCTGTCATCGCTAAGGAACTCCTTGTTCCTCCCTGATGATTGATGTAAGACACAGTCATGATGTTGTCCGACTGAAAGCGAATGGATTTGCCCGAATCCAACTGAGGCCACGCCTGAAGCGCATTGTATATTGCTCTCAATTCCAGAATATTGATTGGAAGAAGTGACTCCGACTGAGTCCACACACCCTGAGCCTTCAGGGAATTCCAGACTGCCCCCCAACCTAGAAGGCTGGTGTCCATCGTCACTATCACCCATGAAGGTCTGTGAAAGCACGTCCCTTGGGACAGATGATCCTGAGACAACCACCAAAGAAGAGAGTCTCTGGTCTCCTGGTCCAGATTTATCTGAGGAGATAAATTTGCATAATCTCCATTCCACTGTCCGAGCATGCACAGTTGCAGTGGTCTGAGATGAATCCGAGCAAACGGAATGATGTCCATTGCCGCCACCATCAATCCAATTACCTCCATGCACTGAGCCACTGATGCCAGAGGATTGGACTGAAGGGCTCGGCATGTATTTAGAATCTTTGACTTTCTGACCTCCGTGAGAAAAATCTTCATGGATATAGAATCTATCAGAGTTCCCAAGAAGGGAACCCTTGTCTGTGAAATTAGTGAACTTTTTTTCTAGATTCACCTTCCATCTGTGAGTTCTTAGAAAGGACAACACCGTGTCTGTATGAGATATTGTCCAATGATAAGTTGACGCCTGGATCAGAATATCATCCAGATAAGGCGCTACTGCAATGCCTCGCGGCCTGAGAACCGCCAGAAGGGACCCTAGGACCTTTGTGAAGATCCTGGGTGCTGTGGCCAACCCGAAGGGAAGAGCCACAAACTGAAAATGTTTGTCCAGGAAGGCAAACCTTAGGTACTCATGATGATCCTTGTGGATAGGAATATGAAGGTATGCATCTTTCAAGTCCACGGTAGTCATATATTGACCCTCCTGGATCATTGGTAAAATTGTTCGAATCGTCTCCATCTTGAAAGATGGGACTCTGAGAAAATTGTTTAGACTCTTGAGATCTAAAATGGGTCTAAATGTTCCCTCTTTTTTGGGAACCACGAAAAGATTTGAGTAAAACCCTTGCCCCTGTTCCAGTTTTGGAATGGGACGAATTACTCCCATAGTAGAGAGGTCTTTTACACAACGTAAGAACGCCTCTCTTTTTATCTGGTCTACAGACAATCGTGAAAGAAGAAATCTCCCCCTTGAGAGAAAATCTTTGAATTCCAGTTGATACCCGTGGGTCACTATATCCTGTGCCCAAGGGTCCTGAACATCTCTTGCCCAAGCCTGGGCAAAGAGAGAAAGCCTGCCCCCTACTAGATCCGGTCCCGGATCGGGGGCCGCCCCTTCATGCTGTCTTGGTAGTAGCAGCGGGCTTCTTGGGTTGTTTACCCTTGTTTCAAGCCTGTTTGGGTCTCCAGAAGGACTTGGTCTCAGCAAAATTCCCTTCTTGTTTCATGGAAGAAGAGGAAGAAGAGGAAGAAGAGGGTACTCCTTTAACGTTCTGAAAGGAACGAAAATTATTCTGTTTACCTCTCAATTTAGCAGTCTTATCCTGAGGTAGGAAATGACCCTTACTTCCAGTAATGTCAGAAATTATTTCCTTTAACTCAGGCCCGAATAGGGTCTTACCCTTGAAAGGAATAGCCAAAAGCTTTGACTCAGATGACACATCAGCAAACCACGATTTTAACCATAACGCTCTACGCGCTAAAATGGCAAATCCGGCATTCTTAGCCGCCAACTTAGTAATTTGAAAGGCGGCATCTGTGATAAAAGAATTAGCCAGCTTGAGAGCCTTAATTCTATCTAAAATATCCTCTAAAGGAGTCTCAGTCTTAAGAGACTTTTCAAAGGCATCAAACCAGAAAGCCGGAACCGGAAAAACATCAGTGTAAGCAGGTTCCCTTTAAGTATTTGTCCATTTTACACAATTTCTCTGGTGGTACCACAATAGAATCACAGTCATCCAGGGTCGCTAAAACCTCCTGAAGTAACAGGCGGAGGTGTTCCAGCTTAAATCTAAAGGACATGACGTCCGAGTCTGTCTGAGGTAGCACACTTCCCGAATCTGAAAGTTCTCCCTCAGACAAAAGTTCCCTTACCCCCAACTCAGATCCCTGTGAGGGTATATCAGAAATAGCCAACAAAGCATCAGAAGACTCAGTATTCACATTGATTCCTGTCCTACTTCGTTTGCCCTGTAACACTGGTAACTTAGATAATACCTCTGTAAGAGTAGTTGACATAACTGCAGCCATATCCTGCAGAGTAAATGAATTAGACGCGGTTGAGGAACCCGGTGTCGCCTGGGTGGGCGTTAAAGGTTGTGACACTTGGTGAGAAATTGGCAGCATATCCTGATTCTCCTCAGACTGAGAATCATCCTTAGGCACACTTTCTTTACATAAAATATGCTTTTTACATTGTAAGGCCCTTTCAGTACAAGAGGTACACAAAGTAAGAGGGGGTTCCACAATGGCATCTAAACACATAGAACAAGGAGTTTCCTCAAGTTCAGATATGTTAAACAGACTAGCAATAGTAACAATAGTCATTTTTAACCTTATTTATTGACTCAAAAAAATTTTTACAAAAAAAGTGTACTGCGCCTTTAAATAATAAAAGCGGGGGGGGCGGAGTTTGCCTACAGCCAAGATGGAGGATTTTCCCTGAGGCTCCGTGATTCAGGTCGGGGAGATGAGCCGCCACCCGCTTAATTATATACCCAGAGGACTGTAAAGTGGGTATCCAGCACCATGAACATGCGGTGCAGAGAAGGATCAACTTTTTAAACCCCAGACCTACAACTAAGGCTCACTTTCGAGTGCGCAGGAGACCCGTCACGACCACCATCTTCCTTTTACACCCGGGAGAACCCAGCAGCGCAGCACGACCTCACCCAGCCACAAACAGCTTAACAGACACAAGAACAGGGGGAGACATCTGCCCACAAAGCGTGAGTATGTGACTCGCTGTCGCACTCTGCTCCCTACTCACAATACACTTTGGCTCACTGGGTATATGGTGAATAAACTGCAGTGCATTAGCGGGTACACTGGCTGAGAACATTTACAGTCAAGGAGCTCCTACATGTATTCCCACGACAGGCTACTGACAGCTAGGTCTATAAACAGAGATCCCACGGAGGTGTATAATAGAAGCCACATTTATAGATCCCCTCAATATAATGCAGTCTGCAAGAAGCAAGATATATAAAAACTGGGACTGTATTCATAAGCTATAGTGATCTCCACGTGGCAAACGTTAAAGGAGCTCAAATTTCTCAAGCAAGGACATATGCACAGCTCCCTTCTGAACCCTCAGGGCATTTTATAGGGGTTATATGAGATAACTTTATATAATATATATACCCAAGCACACTTTTTGTTTCCAAGGAGGCACTGGGGTATTGAAACTTTAGGCCACTGTTGCTCCCTTTTGGTCTCTCCCTTTTTTCTATCTTCTACCAGATTTGTTTTTTCACAGCAATTTTCCATTTCTTATACAAGCCTGCCATCTTGTGGATATTGGTGTTATTGCAACCAGATGAACTAAGCATATATTGACTGCTCAGACTAGAAGGTGATATAAATCTATCGATATTAGCCTCCCTAACACTACTAAAGGGTAACCCCTCACAGAAAATACCAACAGGAGCAATAGAATGGCTTCAAAGAGAATAAATAAGATAGAGAAATTAGGAAAAAACACTCCAGTTACATCCTACTTCAAACAAACGCAGGGAGACAACCCTGCAGAGCACACTACAGAAGTAATGGCAACGAATGGAGCTATTCCAACAGTGCCTAACTCTATAGATGATAATACTCCTCTGACCAGAGCTGATTTACATCTACTTGTTTCCAAACAGGACATTACCAACAGCTTTGACAAGTTATGGGCTAAAATAGATGCCATGCATACCTCTATGAACGAAAGCTTAAACGACATCAAGAAAGATATATCAGACTTAGGCGCAAGAGTAGAAACCCTGGAAGATAATAATGACAACATTGAAGAAGATGTAAAGATGGCGGTCCAGCAGGTCTCACAACAACATCTGGTAGTTAATGAACTGCTAGATAAGATGGAGGACATGGAGAATAGGAGTAGGAGATGTAATATTCGTCTCAAAGGCATTCCAGAGACAGTAAAATCTGAGGATCTACCATCCTACCTGCACCAGCTATTTTGTGCGATCACTGGAGTGGACACGTCCACAGAAATGGAAATAGAAAGGGCACACAGAGCTCTCAAGCCTAAACCTAGAGCTGACCTTCCGCCGAGGGATGTTATAGTGGCTTTTCTAAGATTCCCTGAAAAAGATAAGATCCTTAAAGATGCAGCTAAACAACCAACCTTTACATTTTTGGGGGAATGTAGTTCACTTTTTTTAAGACCTCAGCACCAGAACTTTACAAAGAAGGGGGACCCTGAGACCCCTCACCACTCTTCTAAGGAAAAATCAAATCCAGTATAGGTGTGGATACCCATTCGCACTACACATAACTAAGGACAATAAATTATTGACAATCAGAGATGCAGAAGGAATTCCAGACATTTGTGCAGCCTTAGATCTGGAAACACCCTCACTACCGGGACCCTCATCACCTATGGAGACACCCAAACCACAAAGGGTACCCCTTAAGTCACAGAGGTCACAGTGGGCTAAGATCCCTAAGAAGAAATCCAAGAACACCTGAACAGTTCAGCCTTAATCTTCAAGTTTACTTTTCCTTTGCTCTCCACAGGTGGACATGGCCATAGAGGTGCGAGGATTGACACCTAGAGCC
Organism: Bombina bombina; assembly: GCF_027579735.1. Classification (NCBI taxonomy): domain Eukaryota; kingdom Metazoa; phylum Chordata; class Amphibia; order Anura; family Bombinatoridae; genus Bombina; species Bombina bombina. The sequence goes on along the minus strand of NC_069503.1, from coordinate 500,236,161 downwards.
CTTGAACCTAAGACCGAGTATACCTACTGTCAGTGATAACAGTTATTTATTTTTAGGAAATAGTTATTTTCTCAATCAGTTTAATAGCATATATAGTAAGTAATAGTTAATTCATAGATATGTTATGTGTTCTTTCAATGATCCCTAAGCAGATAGACAGGGACATGTGCCTATTGTACTGAAAACACTCTCCTCCAATAACTTTTTATTTTAGTACTGTGCGGGAGGATAGGTGGCATCTCCCCAGACCCTGAATGTTCCTCTAGATTCCCATATGTTATGTCAGGAAAATAATCTTTTGTTATCTATTTCAGGTTTGAATTCATGGGTTAATAATAAGATGTACAGTATGAATAACCTGTATTATTTCTCCTTCTTTGTCAGACTATCTTCTCCCCTACTTCTCTACCTCTTTCCTTACCCTCATCTCCGAAGAGACTACAAATGTACCTGTCACACGGGAGCTGGGCAGAAATTCTTATAGGAGCCTTAGAGACAACAAAGCAAGATGGGCCCTATACAATGTATCAGGTAACCAGAGCCACACTATCACATAGGGAGTCCAGGGTACACACTGAATACTTAGATGGCTGGTACTAATATCACCCTCATCTCACATAATGTGAGAGGCCTCAGTTCTGATATGAAAAGAAGAAAGGCAATGTCACAATACAAACTCCTAGGGGCTAACGTTATATTTCTACAAGAGACTCATTTAATGACCTCACAGGTGCCTAAGTACTGGGAAAGACAGTTTCCTCTACACTACCACTCGACTGTTAATCAGAAAAAGAGAGGGGTGTCTATCCTCTTGCACTCCTCTCAGAATTTCCACCATACCGACTCCATCATTGACAAAGAGGGTAGATACCTTATCATCAAAGGCACTATTAATGAGATAGAATTGGTTTTCTGCAATGTATACGCTCCAAATGAGCACCAGGAGCAGTTCTTCACTAATTTATCCTACCTCCTCACTAGTTGGAACACAGCTAGGATTTTCCTGGCAGGTGACTTTAATGTTTCCCTATATCCACAAATCCAAACACCAAACATTCATCTCACTGACGCACAACTTAAAAATAACAGAAAGGTTAACTCAATTCTAAAGATCTTGGAGGGACACAACTTATTAGACACTTGGAAGGCCTTATATGGCATAACATCTGACCACACATTTTTTTTCTACGGCACATCGCAAATATTTCAGACTGGATTACATTTTTCTGAGCCAAATCCTGGTAGCAAATACAGTGTCTTCCTCTATTCACCCATGTGTTTGGTCTGACCACTCCTTGGTCTTAATAAAGATGAAAGGGCTCGTCCCACCTAATAATACAAGGAGTTGGACTTTTGACCCTACAATATTGAAAAACCCAACCCATAAGGAGACGATACTTAAACACATAGTGGAATATTGGAACCTCAACACAAACACAGTAGACAATCCTATACAGGTGTGGGCGGCACACAAGTCAGTCATGAGAGGGTTATTAATCCAAACTAAGTTGCATGCTAAACGTAAAGCAAAAATACTCTTTAACTCTCTTCAGTTGGAAATAGCAAGCTTGGAAAAGCGCCATAAAGTTACCGGTTCCACTAGCCTATATAGAACACTACAGGACAAGCGACAAACTCTTGACAATCTACTTACTGACCAATTGATCAGAGCGGGGCTAAGACTTCTTTCTTATACGCAAATAAGCCAGACAAATTTATGGCACATAAAATTAGAAAAGATCAAAGAAAGGAAGTCCCAGTAGCATAAAATAAATCCTTTATTCTTGGTTCAAATAAAATCAAACATGGAAATTCACAGCAAAGACGATGTGGAAGGTGCTGAGGGCGCAGCACTAACTGGCTTACATGTTTCGGAAATGATCCGTAGTCATAGCCTGTAGTGCTGAGCCCCACACCTGTTTAAAAACACTTCAAACAAATGTGATAGGTTAAAAAATACAACAACGCCCTCAAACTAAACCTGGGCACACCTGAATAGTAACTGACTGCCTGTACTGCTCACACTAATTAGCATACTGAAAGGATATAATGTCGATAGTAGAACAATGGCAATAGTAAATACATAAGTGGACAAAAAACTTTAAACTTTAAACTTTAAGCGGAATACTGCTAAGTGATTAAATCCGGGACTGCATATGTGTGCCTAGATCTCACCTATAAACGTGTCATGTGTAAAATGCAGATAATTAGTAGATACGTTCCACTGAACTAGATGTAAGCTAAACACCAAGCCTGCAATTGTGAACAAACCCATATAAGAGAAAATCCTAGTTGGACAAGACTAAGATATATTAGTCATTATGGGAACAAGATACCATAGGGAAAATTGGACAGTGTAAGTGGGCAGTAAATAATAGTCAAAGCTGACACCTGCCTGATACTGGGTAAGATAAGAATAGATAATAGTTTGAAAGATGGCAAGATTATTAATCTATGCCAGAACTTACATGCTGGGGAGTAAACTGCCCATGGCTTATTCTATTCTATTATACCCTATAATATAACTACCTAGGTGTAAACAGTAAAAGTATCTAATAAATATATAGACGTGTAAGATACATGACCATTAGGGTCCACTACCACCCACTGTACTATCAGGCTACAATTTTACAATGACAAAGCACTTTAACTCTCTCATCATATATTGGAAACAATCACTTGGGAGAATGTATTCAAAAATAAATAAATAAATAAATATACATATATGTGTTGCTAGTATTGCGTGTAAAGTCTGTTGCCAAGGCCTACCGCCGCGTTATTGATGGTAATGTTGCACTAGACAGTTGGAATACTGGGATGCCAAGTTATAAGATATGGCAATAGTCTAATAATAGTAAAAATAATACAATGTGGAAAATATATATATAAATAATAATACATATATATATATAGATACAGTGGTGAAGGAATGATAATTAAGATGTAGTAAGGACTATGCACCTAGTAAGTGTAGAGGGCAACATAATCTATGTTCATGAGAATTACTCCCAGAGATTTAAAACATCATATCTGGAGTTGAGTCCTACAGGTACTCGTGTTCCGAGTGTGAAAATCCAAAAGGCTTCGCGTCTGGCGAGGAGAGTATCAATATCCCCTCCCCTGGTAGGTCTATTAACTTTTTCAATAGCACACCAGGTGAAGCCCTGGAGATTATTGTCATGATAAACCCCAAAGTGTTGAACAATAGGGGTTGATGCTCTCTTGGTGTTAAATGAGGACAAATGCTCTCTGATCCTGGTGTTTAGATCACGTGACGTGAGTCCAACATACTGGATTTTACATAAAGTGCACTCGATCAAGTAAATCACAGATTCTGTCTTGCAGTTCATGCAGGATCTGATCTGATATTCTTTTTTGGTTGCTTCACTTGCAAAGCCTTTAGTGATTTTGACAAAATCACAGGGTTTACATTTCCGATGTCCACATTTGTACATGCCTGGGTGTTTAAGCCAGGCACTTTGCTTAGATTTATCAGACTTTAATAGTGTGGGTGAAAGAATGGAGCCTAAAGTGGGGCTTTTCCTAAAAGCACATCTTAGACCTGATTTCACAGTATCCACTAATTTCTCCTCAGCCAAAAGCAATGGGAAATGTTTGCGAACAATGTCGCATATCAATGGATATTGGACACTATGAGTGGTGACAAAAGTAACCCCCTGCCTTCTTTGCCTGGTGTCCTGTTTCGTTCCCAGCAACTTTCCCCTGGGAATGGTTAGAACCTGTTCCCTGGCTTTTCTTATGGCCTTGGGAGGATAATTCCTATCCCTAAGTCTCTTGTCCAGTCCTCTGGATTCTCTCTGGAAATCAGTGTGCAGAGTACAGTTCCTCTTTAGCCTAGTGTATTCACCCTTAGCTATGGCAAAAGGGACATGTTTCGGGTGGCAACTGGTACCCAAAAGTAGAGAATTACCCGAAATGGGTTTACGATAGATAGTCGATTTGACTGTGCCATTGTCTGTGGCCTCTAAAGTAAGGTCAAGATAATTAATGAGTTTGTCATCAAGTTCATAAGTGAATCTGAGGCCAAACTCATTGTTGTTAAGAAGATTTATAAACAGAGAAATACTCGTTAGGTCCCCTGTCCACACAAAGAGGAGGTCATCGATGTACCTCCTATAAAAGGAGATACAATCTCTGTAAGGATTTACATGTCTCTTGTTCTGTTTCTTTGCCATATCCCCAAAGATATGGCAAAGAAACAGAAAAAATTAGAAACAGAACAAGAGACATGTCTATTCCTGCCCTCTATAATTCAAAGGGGGTTCTGACTTCAAACCCTAAAGACATAGTTAATACATTTGCGACTTATTATGGATCTTTATATGATGGACAGAAAGTAAATAGAACAACACTAACGCAGAACTCTTTAGACACTTTTCTAGAGTAGGCTGCTTTACCCAAAATTAGCCAACAAGATCTAGACTCACTAAACGCTGACATTACGGATAGGGAGGTAATAGGAGTCCTCAGAGACTTAAAACCAGGTAAAGCTGCAGGCCCTGACGGCTTCCCGGGTGACTACTACAAATTATTTAAACCTACTCTCACATCGCGTCTAGTCCAGTTCTGCAATTCCATCCTGCGGGGTCACATTATTCCACCTGAACTGTTAGATGCCAAAATTATAGTCCTCCCTAAACCAGGCAAAGATAGGACGCTATGTCAAAATTATAGACCAATTTCTTTAATAAACCAGGACCTAAAAATATTTACAAAGATCCTAGCTAATCGCCTTAAACATCTACTCCCCAAGTTGATCCATCCGGATCAAGTTCATTTCATTCAAAACAGAGAAGCTCCAGACAATATTAGGAGAATGGTGACCCTGATAGATTATCTACATGAGACGAAAACGCCTTCTCTGCTCCTTTCTCTGGACGCGGAGAAGGCGTTTGACAGAGTTGACTGGACGTACATGCAGGCAGTTTTAAACAAGATAGGTATCACCGGGGAGTACATGGGCGCAATTCAAAACATATATTCCACCCCTTCAGCGAGTGTTAGAGCCATGGGTCACCAGTCGGAAAGATTTGCGGTTCTTAATGGTACCCGTCAGGGATGCCCTTTGTCCCCTTTGCTGTTTGCAATATGCATAGAACCACTGGCCCAACATATTAGAAAATCCCCTGATATTGCAGGAATTAAAATAAAACAGAGGGAATACAAGCTCACACTTTTCGCGGATGATATCCTCCTCTCCCTGTCAAAACCGCTAATAACACTGCCGAACCTTTACCATACTCTTAACTCTTTTTCATTAATATCAGGATATAAAGTTAACCTAGAGAAATGTGAAGTTCTACCCATACAGCTACCAGAACCTACCAAAAAATTGATAGAGATTAATTTTGAATTTAAATGGGCCAGACACCATTTTAGATACCTAGGAATTAATCTTACAAAACACTCAACAGAATTATATCGTGCCAACTACCCCCCCATGTACAAAGCTATAAAACAAGATTTAAATAATTGGAGTAAACTAAGATTCTCATGGTTTGGTAGACTATTGGCAGTCAAAATGATGGTGTTACCAAGGATTTTATACCTGTTCCGCACCTTACCGATAGGAATCCCAACCCCAGACCTAGACGACCTCCAAAAACGTGTAAATAGTTTTATAAGGGGAAACAAAAAGGCTAGAATTCCCACGGCAATCCTCAATAGGAATAGAAAACTAGGTGGGGTGGGGGCACCAAACTTCAAACACTACTACCAAGCAGCCAGACTGGCACAGACAGCCCTTCTCAATGACCCTGATGAGGACATTGTATGGACACAACTTGAATCAGATATCGCAGGGTTTGTACCGGGCAATCTGATTCTTTGGGACCCAAAGAGGTGCTTTAATAGAAAACTCCACAATTTCTCTGTTATAGATTTTATGATTAAACAATGTTCCAAGTTGACCACAGCTTTGGCTCTACTTCCCCAACACTCCATTAAAACTCCACTCACATGCATAGTCAGACAGGAACTGGTCTCGATTTTAAAGAAATGGGAAAATAGAGGACTCTATAGAATAGCAGACCTCCTGGAAAGGGGTAAAGTGATGAGCTACTCCCAGTAACAAGATAAATTACAGCCAATTAAACTAGAATGGTTCCTGTATCTACAGCTCACCTCTATAATTCAACCTCTTTTACCAACCATAGCTAAAAACCTCCCTCCATATTAGAGAATATGTGTAGTGTTACATCTAGACCCAAGAGCACGATTTCAAGGCTTTATCACGAAATCCAATCCGCCACAGGAAACTCTAAATCCACTTTGCAGACTAAATGGGAAAAGGATATTAATAAGGAAATGGAGATTCAGGAATGGCACATAATTCTATATAATGCGGGGAAAGGATTATTGAGTGCAGACATGCTGGAAAACTGCATTAAAACCAACTTTCATTGGTATCTTACACCACAGATAACCTCCCACTCCTCTAGAAATAGATCCAGAATTTGTTATAGAGGGTGCGGAGAGGAAGGGGACTATAAACACATGTGGTGGGACTGCCCCCACACACATAGAGTCTGGAACCAACTATCTTGGTTTCTAAGTTTTATTTTAGATAGCCCAATTAATTTATCCATGGAGCAAGCCTTACTTCACTTTAGACTTAGGGAGTTTAATAAACACATTAACCTGTTCATTAAGATAACATGCACAGCCACAAGGGTATGTATAGCTTGTCACTGGAAGGAGGGTGCCCCTTCCTGGGAGGAAATCATACTCAAGATCAAATTTTACTACAATATGTCAGCACAGGCAGCATTTACCCTAGACAACCAAGAAACCTTCCAGAAGGTTTGGTATTATTGGGTTTTACACAATATGGCCTAGCATACCATTCTAGGTCAACAGAGTCATTCCCACAGGGCGCCTTTCCCTCATGTATATTCGGCCATCCGTTGTGACAGGAGAAATATAGGTAAATAGAAAAATAGTAAAATATACACACAATACACATCATGCTCGAAGTGATGTAGTCAGGAGATAATCCCTTCTCTGTTTCTTGTCTCCCCCTCTTTACTTTACTTACATTTCTTTTTCTTTTGTTAGTCCTTTATTATGTTGTTTCTCTTCTTGGTAATATGTGGTTTTGCTGGGTCAAAGTGTGATCTATTGTGTTTAGCAATACTAAATATTTATACTCAAACCAGTTTTTTATTACATTGATTCCTTTATTATAACGGTTGACGTGTATAGACTTCCTATGTTGAAGAGGACTCAGAATTTACGGTATTTATTGATCTTGTATTTTGTAATCCTTTTTATACCACTTACCATGTAACTTTTGGAAACCAAGATTCATGTTACTATGGACTGTTTCTTTATTTCCCCTTTTTTTTGTTACTATGCCTTTACTACAAATAATAAAAATTACTTTATCATAAATAATAAAAGCGCAACAATTTTTCTGTATCTCACAAAAAACGATTTTGCAACAATAAAAAATATAATAAGAAGCTCAAATTAGCTAATTAATATTGCACAATTTGTTAGAAAATGCTGTCACATTTTATAGCATCTTTATTTGATATAACCAAGTTTTAAAACAATATCAGCCCCTGCACCTCGCCACAGCTCTGCTGTGGCGCCTACCTGCCCCCAGGGTACTCAAGTCTGTGACAATAACGATCCGTTGATTGAAAAACTAACTTGGGCCCCACCGGAGCTAGGGCTTTGCTGCATTATACTGAAGAGAAACTGCACGTCTGAGTGCGCGAAATAGGCCCCGCCCACCATGGGCGTCGCATTAGCCATCCCCACATCCGCATGGGAAGAAAATTCAGTGAAGCCATGTGGTCCCCTAATGTATAGTAAAAACGACTACAATAAACAGCCATCTTTCTAGGCCAATTATCAAATAATAGGACAGTCTCTCAACCGCATCTCCCAGTGTCTAGCCCATATTGACTCACATATAACATATAACATTCAATATAAAAAACAGTAATTCCAGTACCACCATAATTAGCATATAGGTCTACTGCTTACCCCTTCCCCGGTAGGGAATAATGTCAGCCAGTTCTGATATAACAAGTCTCCCCAGAAGTAAAGGACTGAACATACTTCAATGCTGCTTGTAGCATGACACCGTTCTTCACACTGAAGATTTTTCTTGCACTACCTTCAGAAGCTCTGTGGGAACCAGAATGGATCTTAGATAACGTTTGCTAAGATCATCAACATCAGGGCAAAAAAAATTAATGTCTCCATTCCTCTTGGGAATCCAGACTGACGATTTCTCCCTGAGGAAAATAGTACTCACTGGCACCATTTTAAAATAAAAAAATTCTTGATTGAAGAATCTAAAACTAACACCTCACTTTACCTCTTCCTATTACTAACACAGGCAAAGAGAATTATTGGAGGTGGAGGGAAGGGAGGAGCTATATAAACAGCTCTGCTGTGGTGCTCTTTGCCACTTCCTGTTAGCAGGAGGAGAAATCCCACAAGTAAGGATAAAATCCGTGGACTCTTCATATCTTGTAGAAGGAAAGGAAACTAAGCCAGGGAAAGACTACATGAAGTACAGATTCTCATAGATAGGGATAGAGAAACACAATAGTAAAAGAGAGAGAGAGGAGCCCTGTGTTTACAGGGCAGCCAGACAGCAACTTCAGTGAAGTGAGAGGATTAGGAGAAATCAAGGCAAGGAAAAATGTTCCTCATGATCTAACTAGTAGCAGGTCCTGAATGAGAATAAAAGTACTTACTCTGGCTGCTTGTGAGCACACTACACTGCTAGGAAGATTAGGTAGCAGGATGCAGGTTCCTGTGACAGCTTGGGAAACTGCTTTCCCTTGCAATCTCTGACTGAAATCTAGCCAGGCAAATGTATCAATCTGAGGTAAATCCTGTGAAAAGGAATAAGAAGGCGCCACATAGGGTAATATCGTCAAATCAGGAGACAACAATAATAGAACGAAAGGAAACTCACAAACGAGGAGGCACTTGATAATGCCAGATATCACAGGCCGGGACCTCTTAGTCACACGACAGACAAATCCAGCGTGAACGCCAACAGGTCACAAGGGGACGTACAGCCAATCGGGAACCAGCAAGCACCCACACCTCCGGAACACGGCTCCAATTGTCAGTGCCAATGAGGGGGGTGTGTTGAAGCAGATAATTGACGTCACCCGAGCCACTCGCCTCCCTCAGCAAGTATGGCAATAAGTTTAAGGGTAAAATGAAATCCAATACGCACCAGCAAGGGATATAAAAGCTTGTAACAATTTTATTAAAATTTATGAAACATCAGCAACGCGTTTCTCGGCTGCACAGAGCCATTTCATCAGGCTGTAAAATACACGCTAATCCCCTGCTATATTAGTACCTCCCTCTCACCAATCAGATTGCAGAAATCGGGACACTCCCATATTTAGACATGTTATGTCGGGAGCAATTTCTTAACCCCTAATGCCGGCAATCCATACGAACATTGAACACAAATTCATTATATATAAAATAAAACATTTGATCCATACATTAGTGAAATATAAATATATAAAATGTTCCATTAAACAATAAATTAAAAACTATATACTGGAAACATGGTACAAAACTATATGATCATATACTCGCAATGTTTAAAATTATCTCAATTGTTAAAAGTTTGGTTTAAATAATAAGTATATAAGCTAATATATCACAAATTCATATACAACTAGATACAGTCAATTTATAACGCTCCATAGTGTAGTTGGAACATTAATACCAGTGGGAATAGGTTTCCTATCAGACTACTCATATACTCAGAACAGTGATATATATAGGAAAAATTCTAACCTAAAGATATATGACAATATTTCCCTATTGAACTCTGATGATAATATATGTAATCATTATCAGCATCCAAAAAATATATAGAATGGTGGTTTCAGATTAGTGCACCTACTAATATCAATATATAATTCTCACCTCACTAAAAAAATATATATATTTCCAAAATCTCATGGACAAATTGCCAGATACTAAGCTGACATAAATATTAGGAGTTACTGGAAAGCTGCTAAGATTCATATTGAGACCAAGTGGATGGAGTGTCTGGAGTTTATGAATCCAGTAGGTCTCTCTATGTCTTATCTAAAAAAACGATTGTATAAGTCAGACCTAGGGATATGTTCAATTGGTGTAATTTTAAAGCAATCTAATCTGCCTTTATGTTTCATGTGACAGTGTCTAGGTACACTATGTGATTTGAAATTATTTTTAATAGATAATGTTCCGACCATCTTATACTAAGACGCCTACAAGTGCGCCCTATATACTGACAACCACAAAAACAAGACAAGAGGTATATCACATAATTTGATGCACACTACATATTGGTCCCCATAATGTATGTTTTTTTGGTTATATTTGACTTTGAGTGATATGATCACACATTTTACTTTTTATTGTTACATTTGTAACATCCTTTTCTAGATCTTTTTATAGGTTGATTTTTATTATTAGTATTATTTCTAATACCATTCACCAAAGGTTCTTTTTTATTTTTATTTATATTTTTGACCACTTTACTTGGTGCCAAAATACTTTTTAAATACTACTGTAGGTTTTGTTTCAATCAAATTCCCTAATATCGGGTCTAGAAAAGGATGTTACAAATGTAAGAATAAAAAGTGTAAAATGTGTGATCATATTCCTTTTCACAGGATTCACCTCTGACCATCCATCTGGGGAGCGATGCCTCTGACTCGATCGTTTTCGGACCATCATTGTTACCCTTAGCGCATCTCTATAGGGTGTCTGATCCCTATTTTTTCTTCATCGTTTATTCAGCTACAGCTTTGAGGTTGCGGCTTTGGACAGCGTTTCACTTTTCACAGAGACTATTGAAGGACTGTGTGCTAAGTATCACTAATGATTCACACGTGAATCACTGATTATTATTATTACTCATTGTTTATATTGTCACTTATTATTGTGGAATTTAAGATTATTTTTTCCTTAATATTGTTTTGTGATACTAGTGTGAGATTTACTATATTATCTGGATATATACACACGTATTCTTTAGGAAATTAACTTCTTTTGTATATGCACGAGTGTATGCACAGTATCTTGTATTACTTACACATTTACATTTAAGTATAGGAGTACTACTACACTGTAAATTGCCATATTTACTAATTAGGCATATTTTATTTTTTATTTATAAGTAGTGCAATCACTTTACTACACATTTTAGTAGTTTTATACACTCACCTTAAGTAATAGGATTGGTGCAAATAGTGCTACCATATTATTTCACACACCATAGGTGTATATTTAGTTCACACTTAGCTATAGGACATTTGAACATTGTATATAAGTTTTATTTTTTCTATTTTTTTGAATTAGTACATCTAACTAAAAAACAATAAAAGACTTTTATTAGTCTCACATATCGGGTGATGATAATTCAGTTGAACATATGCCTATTCACACTCCGTTTGCCAAATTGGAAGATTCAATAAACGATGAATGTAGGCATTGGTTGGACGCTGAAATGCTCCAAAAATATGTAGATAGAAATCAAGTCCCTAGAGGCCTTAGAATCTTTAAAAGCTGTTCCTTTAAGGAAGATCAGGCTTTACATTCTAAATGGGATGATACTTTGACTAACTGTTCAGTTACTCTTATGAACATTTTAATTGCACATCGTAAATCATTGGTGGTAAAAATATCTAAGGAGATAGATATTGTACAGAATAGTCTTGATAAATGTAAATCCTTAAAGCAATACGAGGAACTTAAAAATATGGTGTTACAAAAAAATTATGTTTTCCAAAAAGAACTAATGGAAAATAAAAACCGCAAATTGGCAAGAGATAATGAGGACTATGTCAAAGGGGAAGTATATACTTATAATAAAAAGAAACCACAAATTGAATTACCAGTTGTTAAGGAACATCATTATGATTACCCCAGCACACCGAGTGCATCAACTTCTAATTACCATACCGATAATCAGTGGACTGTGGTAAACCATCTTAAGAGAAATAAACAAAAAAATCATTATGCTAGAGATTATAGAAATAATCATCCAAAACCAGGGTATGGACAACACTACACCTATAACCACAGATGGGAACATAGTAAGACTCAACATAATACCAATAATAACAGATTTGGGGTAAAAGGGACACATGATTTTTATCAGTATAGATCTAAAGATACAAGACATCAAAATGATCAATATGGGTCCCAACCTAATAACACCAATCAGTGGTCTAATACCCCACCTGTATCAAATAGCCATCCATCATACGTAAGGGTACCATTAGTGGCTAATAATCAAGTAAATTATACAAGCCATGGAGACCTGGGGTCATCCAGATTTGACAATGTCAGCACCTCCAATAGATTTAATGTTCTTAATAGCACAGAGTCCCATTTTGATGATAATGGACCTTCGGATTCACATGAAGTGACAAATAGTGATGTCGCAAATAGTTCACCGGCGAATAGTTCCCTGCGATGTGATGTTCGGTCCGCCCCCTATTCGTCATCATTGAGTAAACTTTGACCCTGTACCTCACAGTCAGCAGACACATTCCAGCCAATCAGCAGCAGACCCTCCCTCCCAGACAGCATCCATTTTAGATTCATTTGGAATCTGCATTCTTAGTGAGACGAGGGACAGTGTAGCTGCTGCTGATTTAATAGGTAAATCGATAGCTAGGCTAGTGTATTCAGTGTCCACTACAGTCCTGAAGGACTCATCTGATCTCTGCTGTAAGGACAGCACCCCAAAAAGCCCTTTTTAGGGCTAGAACATCAGTCTGCTTTTTTTTTTTCCCTGTGTAATCTAATTGCAGTTGCCTGCCAGCGTGTGTGTCAGGGGCACAGCGTATACTGTGCCCACTTGCCCAGTGCCACAACTCATATCTGGTGTAACAGTAGTGTACATTAACCCCTTAATGACCACAGCACTTTTCCATTTTCCTTCCGTTTGGGACCAGGGCTATTTTTACATTTCTGCGGTGTTTGTGTTTAGCTGTAATTTTCCTCTTACTCGTTTACTGTACCCACACATAGTATATACCGTTTTTCTCGCCATTAAATGGACTTTCTAAAGATACCATTATTTTCATCATATCCTATAATTTACTATAAAAAAATTATAAAATATGAGAAAAAAATGGAAAAAAAACACACTTTTCTAACTTTGACCCCCAAAATCTGTTACTCATCTACAACCACCAAAACACACCCATGCTAAATAGTTTCTAAATTTTGTCCTGAGTTTAGAAATACCCAATGTTTACATGTTCTTTACTTTTTTTCAAGTTATAGGGCCATAAATACAAGTAGCACTTTGCTATTTCCAAACAATTTTTTTTCAAAATTAGCGCTAGTTACATTGGAACACTGATATCTGTCAGGAATCCCTGAATAGCCATTGACATGTATATATTTTTTTTTTAGAAAACATACCAAAGTATTGATCTAGGCCCATTTTGGTATATTTCATACCACCATTTCACCACCAAATGTGATCAAATAAAAAAAATTGTTCACTTTTTCACAATTTTTTTAACAAACTTTAGGTTTCACACTGAAAATATTTACAAATAGCTTGTGCAATTATGGCATAAATGGTTGTACATTTTTCTCTGGGATCCCCTTTGTTCAGAAATAGCAGACATATATGGCTTTGACGATGCTTTTTGATAATTAGAAGGCCGCTAAATGCCACTGCGCACCACACGTGTATTATGTCCAGCAGTGAAGAAATTAATTAGGGAGCATGTAGGGAGCTTTTTGGGGTAATTTTAGCTGTAGTGTAGTAGACAACCCAAAGTATTGATCTAGGCCCATCTTGGTATATTTCATGCAACCATTTCACCGCCAAATGCGATCAAATAAAAAAAAACTTTACATTTTTCAAAATTTTAGGGCTCTCACTGAAATCGTTTACAAACATTTTGTGCAATTATGGCACAAATGGTTGTAAATGCTTCTCTGGGATCCCCTTTTTTCAGAAATAGCAGACATATATGGCTTTGGCGTTGCTTTTGGTAGTTAGAAGGCCACTAAATGCAACTGTGCACAACACATGAATTATGCCCAGCAGTGAAGGGGTTAATTAGGTAGCTTGAAGGGAGCTTGCAGGGTTAATTTTAGCTTTAGTGTAGAGATCAGCTTCCCACCGGACACATCAGACCCCCTGATCCCTCCCAAAGAGCTCTCTTCCCTCCCCCACCCCACAATTGTCCCCGTCATCTTAAGTACTGGCAGAAAGTCTGCCAGTACTAAAATAAAAGGGATCCTTTTTTTTTTTATATATATATTTTTTTTTAGCATATTTACAAATGCTGTTGTGTAGGATCCCCCCCTTAGCCCCCAACCTCCCTGATCCCCCCCAAAACAGCTTCCTAACCCTCCCCCTCTGCCTTATTGGGGGCCATATTGGGTACTGGAAGCTGTCTGCCAGTACCCAGTTTGCAAATAAAATGTTTTTTTTTTATTTTTATTTCATTTTTCTGTAGTGTAGCTTCCCCCCCACCCCAAGACCAATTCCCCCACCCGCTCCTAGATCACTTAGATTTCCAAGTACTAAATATTTTGCACCCCTTTCTCCCACTTCTAAAAACATTTTTTCTGTAGTGTAGCGGTTCCCACCCCCCTCCTCCCGCGCGCACCCCCGGCGATCCCGATCCCACCCCCCTCTCTGACAAGGACCACATCGATGGCCACCCACCCGCCTCCCACTTCAGTTCCCACCCACCAACGAATGCGGCCATCGATGCCCAGTGCAGAGAGGGCCACACCGAAGGGGTAAAATTTGTTATTGCAGGATGCCTCGATATCGAGGCATCCAGCAATAACCGGAAAGCAGCTGGAAGCGATCAGGATCGCTTCCAGCTGCTTTCGAAACCGAGGACGTACGCCATACGTCCTCAGGCGTTAACTGTATTTTTTCTGAGGATGTATGGCGTACGTCCTCGGTCATTAAGGGGTTAAAAAAAATATATAAATTTGACTGTGAAATAATAGCAGTCACTTTCCTTCACACGTGTGCGTTTCAGTGCCTGCCTGCCAGGGCACAGTGTCACCCCAGTGCAACTCATATCTGGTGTAACAGTAGTGTACATTTAAAAAAAAAAAAATACAATTTTGACTGTAATAGATTGAATAGCAGTTAGTTGTCTGCAAGCGTGTGTGTCAGGCCTACAGCGTCTACTCTGCCAACTTCTGCCAGTGCATATTGCCACTCATATCTGTTGTCACAGTAGCTTGCACGCATAGTACCACTAATCGGAAAAAAAATGACAGGCAGAGGCAGGCCACCCCACAGGGGCAGTCGTGTTCGTGGTACTGTGATTCCCTTTGGCCCTAGAATAATGCCCAGTGTTCAGAGGCCACGTACCCTGAACTCGAAAAGTTCTGAGGACATAGTTGACTGGCTAACACAGGACACCCAATCTTCTACAGCTTCCGCTCGGAACCTTGACGCACCGTCCTCCTCCAGCTTAGCTTCGGGCACCTCTCAAGTTACCACTAGCCCGCCTGCCGCCACCACAAACACTAGAACCACAGCCGCTTCACTTGTTCTGTCAGAGGAGTTATTTACACATCAGTTGGAAGAAATGAGTGATGCGCAACCATTATTGCCAGAGGATGTAGATAACAGGGATATGTCTCAGTCAGGCAGCATTACACACAAGGACGTACGGTGTGATGATGATAATGTTGTACCCGCTGCTGCTTCCTTTGCCGAGTTGTCAGATACAAGTGAAGCGGTTGATGATGACGATGCGTCCGTGGATGTCACGTGGGTGCCCGCTAGAAGAGAAGAAGAACAGGGGGAAAGTTCAGATGGGGAGACAGAGAGGAGGAGGAGACGAGTTGGAAGCAGGGGGAGGTCATCGCAAGGAGCTAGTGGCACAGTCAGACAGCATGCATCGGCACCCGGGTTCAGCCAGACAGCACGCCAATCAACGCATGCTGTTGCCCCCACCAGAATGCCGTCATTGCAGAGCTCAGGTCCAACCTTGTGCAAATGGGGAGTTTGCGGTTGTGCAAATGGACTGTTTGCGGGTTGTTTGCGGTGCATTAAACGGAGAGTTTGGTCTGTCACTGTGAAGCGGCGTAACCCTTACACTACCTGATCGATACAACATCCTACCTGATGTTTTAAAGCACGTTATTCCAAACAATTTAGGAATGTTAGGTGATTTATGCCCTTTATGGATTAAAACCAGTCCAGGTGTTAGTCCCCTTGAAACAACTTTTCCATCACTATTGTGGCCAGAAAGAGTCCCTGTGGGTTTTAAAATTCGCTTGTCTATTGAAGTCTCTGGCGGTTTTTCCCGGTTCGCCGGTTCGAACATTTGCGGAAGTTCGCCGTTCGCGAACTGAAAATTTTAGGTTTGCGACATCACTAGTGACAAATACTCAGTCATCATCACGTTTTTTAGATTCACGCCCAAGACAGCCCACATGGAAACAAAAGAAGATTGCCAGTTATTTGGAACCTGTAGTCTCCCTAACACCATCCTACAAAGGAAAAAGACCCTACGGAAACAAGGGTGTAGAGGACGTAATACAGCCCTCACAAAGGCAAGATTACGGGTACTAAAAAGTGGCATCTTTAACTTATCATCTCATATACTGACAGATGAAGAAATTAGAGTCCTTGGTAAAGGACTATCTTTCAGTCCAACTAATAAACATAATACCTTTGTTCTTTTTGTTGATCTCAATCGCTTCACCCAAAAACTTTCTATGTAAAAGTATTTTGCAGAGAAGCAATTGAAAGATGATTCCAGGTTACCTATCTTAACAGAGACCATGGACTCTAGGCTTATCAAACAACAAATTCCGGTTTATGAACCAGACTCTTTGGTTGATCACCTTTGTGATAGTTATATTCGCACCCATTTAAGAAATAAATCTCATTTTATCCCCAGATTAAATAATAATGCTCATATAGAGATATTTAGACAATTGGTTGGCGATGATTTCGACCTCATACCCAGGAACAGTTTGCATAAATGTAATCTCTTTGGTAATGAGAAACGAGCCTTAAAAACCCTAAAAAATGATCAGTCAATAGTTATCAGACAGGCTGACAAAGGTGGTGGGATCGTTATACAGGGTTTGGCTGACTACCTTGTGGAAGCCAGAAAGATCCTTAATGACACAGTATATTATACTAGGTTAACATTTGATCCCACCACCAAATTTTTGGCCCTACTGAAGGACCTGATTGAAAATGCATTTAAGGAAGGAAAGTTAACAAAGAAAGAAAAAGATTATCTTATTCCTAAAGAGCCGAATCGAGCCTTCTACTATCATCTCCCCAAGTTACATAAAAATTCCACTTGACAACCTGGTCGTCCTATAATAGCCGGAATAGGGAGTTTAACTGATAATGCATCCGCCTACGTTTACCACTTTTTACAGAAATACGTGGTAGGACTTGAGTCCTATATTCAAGACTCTTCAGATTTAATTCTGGAAATTACGCGCAATCTAATTTGGATCACGTGTGATGTCCAAGCATTGTATTCAAATATTCCACACGATTTAGGACTTCAAGCGGTATCTGGCTATCTGGAAACAGACATGTATTTACCTGATCTTCAGAAAAAAATTATTTTAGAATTAATTTCATATATTTTAAGCCATAACTATTTTATGTTCCAGGATGAATACTATCTTCAGGTGAGGCCATGGGTACCAGGTTCACCCCTAGTAATGCAAATTTATATATGGGATCATTTGAACAACACTATATATATGATTCCATGTATGGGGCGAACCTGGTATTCTATAAATCAAAAAATATAATCTGTATTAAATTGACAGGGCGGGCCGTGGACTCGTCGTATCATAGAAAAAATTAATTTATCAGGTAACAGTAAATTTACTTTTCTTCTATAAGATACGACGAGTTCACAGATTCATCCTTTACTTGTGGGATACAATACCAAAGCTACAGGACACGGATGAACGGGAGGGACAAGACAGATACCTAAACAGAAGGCACCACTGCTTGAAGAACTTTTCTCCCAAAAATAGCCTCCGAAGAAGCAAAAGTATCAAATTTGGAAAATTTGGAAAAGGTATGAAGGGAAGACCAAGTCACAGCCTTACAAATCTGTTCAACAGAAGCATCATTTTTAAAAGCCAATGTGGAAGCGACCGCTATAGTAGAATGAGCTGTAATCCTTTCAGGAGGCTGCGGTCCAGCATTCTCGTATGCCAAACGGATGATGCTTTTCAGCCAAAAAGAAAGAGAGGTAGCCGTAGCTTTTTGACCTCTACGGTTTCCAGAGTAGACAACAAACAGAGAAGATGTTTGATGGAAATCCTTGGTCGCTTGCAAGTAAAACTTCAAGGCACGAACCACGTCCAAGTTCCAAACCCACTCCGTGGGTATCCTTTGCTCTGTACCAATCCGTTTACAATACCTAGGTTTCAAAATGGCGCTTTAAACACAAAGTTATTGGTTTAAGTATTTTGAACATGCAGTGCTGAAAATAGTGGGCAGGATAACGTGACATCATCGGCGAATAAAAGATATAACTTTTAGAACGTTATGAAACTTTGTTTTGGAGAAAATATAGGTCAGTAGGTTTTAATTAATGTTTATTAACTTTAATATGTTAGTTGTTTAGCTTAAAAATTATAACAGAAAGTAATCCTTTAATATTCTTATTTGAAACAACCTTAGGAAGGAATCCAGGTTTGGTACGCAAAACCACCTTATCAGAATGGAATATAAGATAAGGTGAGTCAAATTGTAATGCAGATAGCTCAAACTCTTCGAGCAGAAGAGATAGCAACTAAAAACAGAACTTTCCAAGATAGAAGCTTAATAACTATGGAATGCATAGGTTCAAACGGAACCCCTTGAAGAACTTTAAGAACTAAATTCAAACTCCATGGCGGAGCAACAGGTTTAAACACAGGCTTAATTCTAACCAAAGCCTGACAAAACGACTGAACGTCTGGGATATCTGCCAGACGCTTGTGCAGTAAGATTGACAAAGCAGAAATCTGTCCCTTTAAGGAACTACCTGCTAACCCCTTCTCCAATCCTTCTTGGAGAAAGGACAAAATCCTAGGAATCCTGATCTTACTCCATGAGTAGCCTTTGGATTCGCACCAATAAAGATATTTACGCCATATTTTATGGTAAATTTTCCTAGTGACAGGCTTTCGAGCCTCAATCAATGTATCTATGACCGACTCAGAGAATCCCCGCTTAGATAAAATCAAGCGTTCAATCTCCAGGCAGTCAGCCGCAGAGAAACTAGATTTGGATGTTGGAACGGACCCTGAATGAGAAGGTCCTGTCTCAGTGGCAGTTTCCACGGTGGCAGAGATGACATTTCCACCAGATCTGCATACCAAGTCCTGTGTGGCCAGGCAGGTGATATCAAAATTACTGAAGCCCTCTCCTGTTTGATTCTGGCAATCAGACGAGGAAGGAGAGGAAAAGGAGGAAACACATAAGCCAGGTTGAACGACCACGGTACTGCTAGAGCATCTATCAGTACTGCTTGAGGATCCCGTGATCTGGACCCGTAACAAGGAAGTTTGGCATTCTGACGAGATGCCATCAGATCCAATTCTGGTGTGCCCCATTGATGAATCAATTGTGCAAACACCTCCGGATGGGGCTCCCACTCCCCCGTATGAAAAGTCTGACGACTGAGAAAAACCGCTTCCCAGTTCTCCACTCCTGGGATATAGATTGCTGATAGATGGCAAGAGTGATGAATGATTTTGGAAACCTCTATCATCACTAGAGAACTCTTTGTTCCCCCTTGATGATTGATATATGCTACAGTCGTGATATTGTCCGACTGGAATCTTTTGAATTTGGCCGAAGCCAGCTGAAGCACGTTGAATATCACTCTCAGTTCTAGAATATTTATTGGAAGGAGAGCCGCCTCCTGAGTCCACACACCCTGCGCCTTCAGGGAATTCCAGACTGCACCCCAGCCCAAGAGACTGGCGTCCATCGTCACTATGAATCATGCTGGCCTATGGAAACACATTCCCTGGGACAGATGATCCTGTGACAACCACCAAAGAAGAGAGTCTCTGGTCTCTTGATCCAGATTTATCAGAGGAGATAAATTTGCATAATCCACATTCCACTGTCTGAGCATGCATAGTTGCAGTGGTCTGAGATGCAAGCGAGCAAACGGAACTATGTCCATTGCCGCTACCATTAGTCCGATTACCTCCATACACTGAGCCACTGATGGCTGAGGAATGGAATGAAGTGCTCGCAAGTGGTTAAGAGTTTTGATTTTCTGACCTCCATCAGGAAAATTTTCATGTCTACCGAGTCTATCAGAGTTCCTAGGAATGGAACTCTTGTGAGAGGGACAAGTGAACTCTTCTTTATGTTCACCTTCCACCCGTGAGATCTTAGAAAAGCCAACACGATGTCCATGTGAGATTTGGCTAGCTGGTAAGTTGACGCCTGAATCAAGATATTGTCCAGATAGGGCGCCACTGCTATGCCCCACGGCCTTAGAACCGCCAGAAGGGACCCTAGCACCTTTGTGAAAATTCTGGGAGCTGTGGCCAACCCGAAGGGAAGAGCCACAAACTGGTAATGCTTGTCCAGGAAGGCGAACCTTAGGAAATAGTGATGATCTTTGTGGATAGGAATGTGAAGATACGCATCCTTCAAATCCACGGTGGTCATATATTGACCCTCCTGAATCATTGGTAAAATTGTCCGAATGGTCTCCATCTTGAAGGATGGGACTCTGAGAAATTTGTTTAGAATTTTGAGATCTAAAATTGGTCTGAAGGTTCCCTCTTTTTTGGGAACCACGAACAGATTGGAGTAAAACCCCTG
Organism: Bombina bombina; assembly: GCF_027579735.1. Classification (NCBI taxonomy): domain Eukaryota; kingdom Metazoa; phylum Chordata; class Amphibia; order Anura; family Bombinatoridae; genus Bombina; species Bombina bombina. Next base: position 500,215,313 of record NC_069503.1, on the reverse strand, counting down.
TTCTGCTTTGGAACTGGGCAGATTACACCCATAGTATATAGGTCTTCTACACAGCGTAAGAACGCCTCTCTTTTTGTCAACCTTGAAAGATGAAATCTCCCCCTTGGAGGAGAATCTTTGAATTCTAGATGATATCCCTGGGTCACGATTTCTAAAGCCCAGGAATCCTGAATGTCTCTTGCCCAAGCCTGAGTGAAGAGAGAAAAACATAATTTATGTAAGAACTTACCTGATAAATTAATTTCTTTCATATTAGCAAGAGTCCATGAGCTAGTGACGTATGGGATATACATTCCTACCAGGAGGGGCAAAGTTTCCCAAACCTCAAAATGCCTATAAATACACCCCTCACCACACCCACAAATCAGTTTAACGAATAGCCAAGAAGTGGGGTGATAAGAAAAAAAAGTGCGAAAGCATAAAAATAAGGAATTGGAATAATTGAGCTTTATACAAAAAAATCATACCCACCACAAAAAAAGGGTGGGCCTCATGGACTCTGGCTAATATGAAAGAAATGAATTTATCAGGTAAGTTCTTTCATAAATTATGTTTTCTTTCATGTAATTAGCAAGAGTCCATGAGCTAGTGACGTATGGGATAAATAATACCCAAGATGTGGAACTTCCACGCAAGAGTCACTAGAGAGGGAGGGATAAAATAAAGACAGTCAATTCCGCTGAAAAAATAATCCACACCCCAAAATAAGTTTTAATCTTATAATGAAAAAAACTGAAATTATAAGCAGAAGAATCAAACTGAAACAGCTGCCTGAAGTACTTTTCTACCAAAAACTGCTTCAGAAGAAGAAAATATATCAAAATGGTAGAATTTAGTAAAAGTATGCAAAGAAGACCAAGTTGCTGCTTTGCAAATCTGATCAACCGAAGATTCATTCCTAAATGCCCAGGAAGTAGAAACTGACCTAGTAGAATGAGCTGTAATCCTTTGAGGCAGAGTTTTACCTGACTTGACATAAGCATGATGAATCAAAGACTTTAACCAAGACGCCAAAGAAATGGCGGAGGCCTTCTGACCTTTTCTGGACCCAGAAAAGATAACAAATAAACTAGAAGTCTTTCTAAAATTTTTAGTAGCTTCAAAATAATATTTCAAAGCTCTTACTACATCCAAAGAATGTAAAGACCTCTCCTTTGAATTCTTAGGATTAGGACACAATGAAGGAACAACAATTTCTCTACTAATGTTGTTAGAATTCACAACTTTAGGTAAAAATTTAAATGAAGTCCGCAACACCGCCTTATCCTGATGAAAAATCAGAAAAGGAGATTCACAAAAAAGAGCAGATAACTCTGAAACTCTTCTAGCAGAAGAGATGGCCAAAAGGAACAACACTTTCCAAGAAAGTAATTTAATATCCAAAGAATGCATAGGTTCAAACGGCGGAGCTTGTAAAGCCCCCAGAACCAAATTCAAACTCCAAGGAGGAGAGATTGACTTAATGACAGGTTTTATACGAACCAAAGCCTGTACAAAACAATGAATATCAGGAAGATTAGCAATCTTTCTGTGAAACAGCACAGAAAGAGCAGAAATTTGTCCTTTCAAAGAACTTGCAGACAAACCTTTATCCAGACCATCCTGAAGAAATTGTAAAATTCTAGGAATTCTAAAAGAATGCCAGGAAAATTGATGAGAAGAGCACCAAGAAATGTAAGTCTTCCAGACTCGATAATATATCTTCCTAGACACAGATTTTCGAGCCTGTAACATAGTATTAATTACGGAGTCAGAGAAACCTCTATGACTGAGAATCATGCGTTCAATCTCCATACCTTCAAATTTAATGATTTGAGATCCTGATGGAAAAAAGGACCTTGCGATAGAAGGTCTGGTCTTAATGGAAGAGTCCAAGGTTGGCAAGTAGCCATACAGACAAGATCAGCATACCAAAACCTGTGAGGCCATGCTGGAGCCACCAGCAGAACAAACGAACGCTCTTTAGAATCTTGGAGATCACTCTTGGAAGAAGAACTAGGGGCGGAAAGATATAGGCAGGATGATACTTCCAAGGAAGTGACAATGCATCCACTGCCTCCGCCTGAGGATCCTTGGATCTGGACAGATACCTGGGAAGTTTCTTGTTTAGATGAGAAGCCATCAGATCTATTTCTGGAAGTCCCCAGATTTGAACAATATGAAGAAATACCTTGGGGTGAAGAGACCATTCGCCCGGATGTAACGTCTGGCGACTGAGATAATTCGCTTCCCAATTGTCTATACCTGGTATGTGAACCGCCGAAATTAGACAGGAGCTGTATTCCGCCCAAGCAAGTATCCGAGATACTTCTTTCATAGCCAGAGGACTGTGAGTCCCCCCCTTGATGGTTGACATATGCCACGGTTGTGACATTGTTCATCTGTAAACAAATGAACGATTCTCTCTTCAGAAGAGGCCATGACTGAAGAGCTCTGAAAATCGCACGGAGTTCCAAAATGTTGATTGGTAATCTCGCCTCCTGAGATTCCCAAACCCCTTGCGCTGTCAGAGACCCCCATACAGCTCCCCAACCTGTCAGACTCGCATCTGTTGAGATCACAGTCCAGGTTGGAAGAACAAAAGAAGCCCCTTGAACTAAACGATGGTGATCTGTCCACCACGTCAGAGAGTGTCGTACAATCGGATTTAAAGATATTAACTGTGATATCTTTGTATAATCCCTGCACCACTGGTTCAGCATACAAAGCTGAAGAGGTCACATGTGAAAACGAGCAAAGGGGATCGCGTCCGATGCAGCAGTCATAAGACCTAGAATTTCCATGCATAAGGCTACCGAAGGGAATGATTGACTGAAGGTTTCGACAAGCTGAAACCAATTTCAGATGTCTCTTGTCCGTCAGATACAAAGTCATGGACACTGAATCTATTTGGAAACCTAAAAAGGTTACCCTTGTCTGAGGAATCAATGAACTCTTTGGTAAATTGATCCTCCAACCATGTTCTTGAAGAAATGACACAAGTCATTCGTATGAAATTCTGCTAAATGTGAAGACTGAGCAAGTACCAAGATATCGTCCACTTAAGGAAATACCACAATACCCTGTTCTCTGATTACAGATAGAAGGGCACGAGAACCTTTGAAAAAATCCTTGGAGCTGTTGCTAGGCCGAACGGCAGAGCCACAAACTGGTAATGCTTGTCTAGAAAAGAGAATCTCAGGAACTGATAGTGATCTGGATGAATCGGAATATGCAGATATGCATCATGTAAATCTATTGTGGACATATAATGCCCTTGCTGAACAAAAGGCAGAATAGTCCTTATAGTTACCATTTTGAATGTTGGTATCCTTACATAACGATTCAATATTTTTAGATCCAGAACTGGTCTGAAGGAATTCTCCTTCTTTGGTACAATAAATAGGAGTAAAACCCCAGACCCTGTTCCAGAACTGGAACTGGCACAATTACTCCAGCCAACTCTAGATCTGAAACACATTTCAGAAATGCTTGAGCCCTCACTGGGTTTATTGGAATGCGAGAAAGAAAAAATCTTCTTGCAGGAGGCCTTACTTTGAAACCTATTCTGTACCCTTGTGAAACAATGTTTTGAATCCAAAGACTGTGAATCGAATTGATCCAAATGTCTTTGAAAAATCGTAATCTGCCCCCTACCAGCTGTGCTGGAATGAGGGCCGCACCTTCATGTGGACTTGGGAGCTGGCTTTTGCTTTCTGAAAGGCTTGGATTTATTCCAGACTGGAGATGGTTTCCAAACAGAAAATGACCCTTTAGGGGAAGGATCAGGCTTCTGTTCCTTATTCTGACGAAAGGAACGAAAATGATTAGCAGCCCTATATTTACCTTTAGATTTTGTATCCTGAGGTAAAAAAGTTCCTTTCCCCCCAGTAACAGTTGAAATAATAGAATCCAACTGGGAACCAAACAATTTATTACCTTGGAAAGAAAGGGAAAGCAAAGATGACTTAGAAGACATATCTGCATTCCAAGTTTTAAGCCATAAAGCTCTTCTAGCTAAAATAGCTAAAGACATATACCTGACATCAACTCTAATGATATCAAAGATGGCATCACAAATAAAGTTATTAGCATGTTGAAGAAGTTTAACAATGCTATGAGTATTATGATCTGACACTTGTTGTGCCAAAGCCTCCAACCAAAAAGTGGAAGCTGCCACAACATCAGCCAAAGAAATAGCAGGCCTAAGAAGAGTACCTGAACATAAATAAGCTTTCCTTAGAAAGGAATCAATTTTCCTATCTAAAGGATCCTTAAAGGAAGTACTATCTGCCATAGGAATAGTAGTACGTTTAGCGAGAGTAGAGATAGCCCCATCAACTTTAGGGATTTTGTCCCAAAACTCTAATCTGTCAGATGGCACAGGATACAATTTCTTAAACCTTTTAGAAGGAGCAAATGACTTACCCAGATTATTCCATTCCCTAGAAATTACTTCAGAAATAGCATCAGGGACAGGAAAAACTTCCGGAATAACTGTAGGAGGTTTAAAAACCGAATTTAAACGCTTAGTAGATTTAGTATCAAGAGGACTAGATTCCTCCATCTCTAAATGCGATTAAAACTTCTTTAAGTAAAGAACGAATAAATTCCATTTTAAATAAATATGATCAGTGTCAATATCTGAGACAGAATCCTCTGAACCAGAAAAATCATCATCAGAAACCGACAAATCAGAATGATGATGTTCATTTAAAAATTCATCTGAAAAATGTGAAGTTTTAAAAGACCTTTTACGTTTACTGGAAGGAGGAATAACAGACATAGCCTTCCTAATAGATTTAGAAACAAAATCTCTTATATTAACAGGAACATCCTGAGTATTAGATGTTGATGGAACAGCAACAGGTAATGGAATATTACTAATGGAAATACTATCTGCATTAGCAAGCTTATCATGACATTCATCACAAACTACAGCCGGAGGGACAGTTACCACAAGTTTACAACAAATACACTTAACTTTGGTAGATCCAGCATCAGGCAGCGTTTTTCCAGAAGTAGCTTCTGATCCAGGGTCAATCTGAGACATCTTGCAATATGTAAGAGAAAAAACAACATATAAAGCAAAATCTATCAAATTCCTTAAAAGGCAGTTTCAGGAATGGGAAAAAATGCCAATGAACAAGCCTCTAGCAACCAGAAGCAAATGAAAAATGAGACTTAAATAATGTGAGAAAAAAGGTGGAGACAATAATGACGCCCACATTTTTTTGGCGCCAAAAAAGCCGCCCACATTATTGACGCCAAAATGCTTTTGGCGCCAAGAATGACGCCACATCCGGTGACGCCGACATTTTTGGCGCAAAATGTCAAAAAAATGACGCAAACACGAACAACTTCCGGCGACAAGTATGACGCCGGAAATGACAAAGAAATTTTTTGCGCCAAAAAAGTCAGCGCCAAGAATGACGCAATAAAATGAAGCATTTTCAGCCCCCGCGAGCCTAACAGCCCACAGGGAAAAAAGTCAATTTTTAAGGTAAGAAAAATGTTTTATTCATATGCATTATCCCAAATAATGAAACTGACTGTCTGAAATAAGGAATATTGATCATCCTGAATCAAGGCAAATAAATGTTTAAACACATATATTTAGAACTTTATATAAAAGTGCCCAACCATAGCTTAGAGTGTCACAAAAAATAAGGCTTACTTACCCCAGGACACTCATCTACATGTAATAGAAAGCCAAACCAGTACTGAAACGAGAATCAGTAGAGGTAATGGTATATAAGAGTATATCGTTGATCTGAAAAGGGAGGTAAGAGATGAATCTCTATGACCGATAACAAAGAACCTATGAAATAGATTCCGTAGAAGGAGACCATTGAATTCAAATAGGCAATACTCTCTTCACATCCCTCTGACATTCACTGCACACTGAGAGGAAAACCGGGCTCCAGCCTGCTGCGAAGCACATATCAACGTAGAATCTAGCACAAACTTACTTCACCACCTCCACGGAAGGCAAAGTTTGTAAAACTGATTTGTGGGTGTGGTGAGGGGTGTATTTATAGGCATTTTTAGGTTTGGGAAACTTTGCCCCTCCTGGTAGGAATGTATATCCCATACGTCACTAGCTCATGGACTTGCTAATTACATGAAAGAAAAGTCTGCCCCCTACTAGATCCGGTCCCGGATCGGGGGCTGCCCCTTCATGCTGTCTTGGTAGCAGCAATGGGCTTCTTGGCCTGTTTACCTTTATTCCAGGTCTGGTTAGGTCTCCAGACTGACTTGGATTGAGCAAAATTCCCCTCCTGCTTTGTGGAAGGGGAGGAGGAAGAGGGACCACCTTTGAAGTTTCGAAAGGAACGAAAATTATTTTGTTTGGCCCTCATTCTATTTATCTTATCCTGAGGAAGGGCATGGCCTTTTCCTCCAGTGATGTCGGAAATGATCTCCTTCAATTCAGGCCCAAATAGGGTCTTACCCTTGAAAGGAATAGCTAATAGCTTAGATTTTGATGACACATCAGCAGATCAGGACTTAAGCCATAACGCTCTACGCGCTACAATGGCAAAACCCACAGCTAGGTCTTGCATTCCTTAGGATACTGTTGGGCTGAGGCTTCCGGTGGGAGGAGCATACACGCACTGTGTGAGGAGCTGTGTGAGGAGTGTGCACACGCTGTGTGAGATCCTGCTCTTCTCCCGAACGACGAGTATGCCAGAGGATCGTCGTCTCGCCTGATTCCTTAGCCGCTATCAACCTGGGCGGCTCGGATACTTTGAAGTCCCACGCTGTGGGACCCGGCGAGTGGAAGCCAATGATTGGGCTATGTGCCGAGTTGCCCCGGCACCTGCATACCCGAGCACCTGAAGCGAATATTGTGAGTACTACACCGGACCAGTTACAACGGAGCTGAGACTTCTGAATATACAGGCACAGGAAGGAACAGAAAGTGCGGTGGAACAAGGAGTAGTAAACCCCCTTAAACAACGGCAACCTGCAACTGAAGAGGGCGAAGAGCTGGTAATACAGGTACTGTGTTGGGGGTTTTTCTGTGACCTTTGCGTATGATATACAACATTAACATTAACATTACAACATTAACTAAGTCAGCTTTGGACTGACCTGACGCTAGCTTGCTCCACACCTGGCTCAGTCTAAGTATTGTCTGGTTCAGCCGCCAAGGGTAAGTCCCTGAGACAACCAGGGTGAAGGTAGGGCAGGCTTTTTTTTTTTGAGGGCCAGGGTGCTGTGCTACGTCTTGGACTTAACATTATCTGACACGAGTAAGCCCAGTATAGAGTGTTGCAAGGGGCGTAATTCTGTTTTGTACCAAGTTATACAATATGCCTTGATTATACATGTCCTCACATGGAAAATAGGCATCAACATGGACGTCCCTTATCTTGTTCTGAGACATACAGGGAGTACACTATCCTTCTGGGAAGTCACCTTTAGCTGGAACTTTATCCATATTTTGAAGTTTATACAGAATCGATGGTTGATGGTTGATTATATATATGAACTGGCTATTGCTGGATTAAAAATACTAACAAACTCTTCTTTTGCAGTCCTTTCACCTGCCTACTCACTAAGATAAAAGATGGACAATTTAACCAATAGTGTCTCTGGACATGTTTATAAGCCTTTTTTATTATGAAAGAGTATCCTGTTTGAAGTAACTGCTTTTTTTTTTTTTTTTTTTTTTTAGTTGAAAATTGTTAAAAATTAACTTGTTATGGTGTTTGCTTCCGTATATAGATTCTGAAGTAGAAGAATTATGAGGCAATCCGGTCTACAACAGGTTTAACGGTCGCTGAATAATAATATATTCAAAAAGAGAGAAATAACTAACAGGAGGCAGTTAAATACTTGCTAGATGTAGGTTGTTGGATGTTTAAAAACGAGCTTGATTTTTAAAGGAGAGAGGAAAAGAAGAAAAAAAAGAAAGAAAAGGGGGAAAAGAACTTTTCAAACACTGCATACTAACTATATATATATATATATATATATATATATATATATATATATATATATATATATATATATATATATATATATATATAAAAGGTGTGATATTTAGCTTAGATGAAGGAGCGTTAAGATGATTTGAAAATGTTGATATTTCTTGCTTTCTACATAGTAATTATATATTGCATATAGTGTTAAGCTACCGGAGGGATAAAGAGATATTGAGTGCTTGTATTTTTCCTCTTAAGTTGCTGCTGCTAAGAATATTAAATTATCTATGCTCATGTTTATGTATCTAAACTAGGCTCTTCTCTGAAAAATGTGGGCTTTTTGACTACAGACTACTATTGTGTAAAACTAGCCTGTGATAATAGCATATTTTGTGATATTTTATAGTGACTGGTAATTCAAATAAATAGTCCTAAGGTCTACTGATTTAATTATAAATAACACAATGGTATAGCCATAGTCACGAATGAATTTTAATTTACATATCTCACTATTCATAGGCCTTTGATGAAGCTTAGATTTCTTATATATAGAAATACATAAATAATTGATCCACTTTTTGACCTATAACACATTCACTTCACAGGGCTTTCCTTTTTTTTTTTTTTTCTCTTTCTAAGTGTGTGTGATTTATTTGTGTGATACACTTAATGGACAATTTTTTGTCCTCCACCGCCTTCTCACCTTTAGCTATGCCGCCTAAATCGAAAGATAAAAAAGGGCCCAGGACTAGTTTAAGTTCCCAGGAGGAACCTTTATATTTTGAAAGCAAGCAACTATTACAAAATATGTCAGACTTATTCACGCCACAATTTGCAGAGATTAAAATGGAGATATCCAATCTAGCAATAGAAGTCCGTCAATTTTCTGGCCGACTTGATGAGGCAGAGCACAGAATTTCAAACTTAGAGGACCTACTAAATAACCAAGATACAATAGTAGCGGATCATGAAAAAAAAATAGCTACCATGCAAGCCAAGATCGAAGATCTTGAAGACAGGTCCAGACGCAATAATCTAAAAGTAGTGGGCCTGTCTGAAAGTGCTGAGTTTAATGATCTTATACATTTTGCATCAGCTTTACTACCACAATGCGTGGGCTTACAGAACCAACCGCCTTTGTTAATAGAAAGAGCACATAGGTTAGGAGCAGCTAGGGAGAACCCTACAGGACCTACTAGACCTAGACCAATTATAATAAAATGTCTTAACTTCCAAGATAAGATTTTAATAATGCAGAATTATCGTAGAATTCAGGAATGAAAAATAAACCAACATAAATTACTTCTATTTCAAGATTTTTCTGCAGAAACCTCGGCAAAACGGAGAATTATGGCACCGTTCTGCTCTAAATTTATCAATGCTAAATTACAAGCAAAACTGGTTTACCCAGCAAAAATCATAGTTAAAGTCAATGATATCACCCAAATAATTACAGAACCTGAAGCAGCTCAAACATTATGTAAAGAACTTAAACTCAATTAGAATGAATAGAACATTAGGTTCCATGCTTACTTGTTTCCTTTTATATTTAAGTATGGTCCTCGGCTGGGACGTCTGTATGAATGTTGTATGTTTGAGAGGGATTTTATTATTTTATTTTTTTTGTTGTTGCTTTTTTTTTCTCCCTCCACCCCCCCCCCCCCCACCTCGTCTTATGCTTTCTAAGAAATACAGTGACGCACCATATTTTTTCTTAGTAGAAAAACATGAATACAAATGAACTCAATTTTCTGTCCTGGAATGTAGGGGGAATAACATCTCCAATTAAAAGAAAATCAATCATTAGACACTTAAATTCTCTTAATCCGCAAAAGGGGTGAAATAAAAGCATATCTATGCAAGTTAAAAAGAAAATGTAAGGCCCGAGAAATCCAGTTAACAAATCAAATTAGGAATGCATATGAGGTATATATTAAGGATCCTACTAAACAAACTTGGGATAATTACTCTGAGAAAAAAAGTGAAAGGGACCTTTACATTAAACATAAGACCATCCAAGAAGACTTAAAATTGAGAGCTAGATATCAAAGGAACTATGGGAGATCTGCCAAGTATCTTGCTAATCTAATTAAACATAGACAGAGTAATAGAATTAACAAAATCAGAGTAGCGGGGAAAATTATCACTAATCCTGTGGAAATTAAAGAAGCTTTTTTTGACTTCTATAAAGAGATTTATAAGAAGGAAGAAATAAATGATCAAAATAAAGTAAATTTCTGGAATAGTCTTAAAATGCCCACGATATCTAGTCAAGAGCTTGATTTATTAAATGCACCGATCACAGTGGAAGAAGTTGTAAAGCAGATTAAGGTGGCTAAAACTTCTAAGGCACCTGGCCCTGATCAATTGCCAATGGAACTATACAAAATTATTTTGGAATATGTTCCGGAAACTTTAGTGAAACTGTTTAATTCCTATTATATAGAAAATAAGAAACCATCTAGATATTTTTCAGCATCTCTAATTACCCTCATACCGAAAAAGAATAAAGACCCAGAAAGTATAGCGGCATATAGGCCTATATCACTATTAAACTGCGATTATAAAATTCTTACGTCGATTTTAGCAAATAGATTGAAAAGCGGTATTGGAAATTTGGTCCATGAGGATCAAGTAGGTTTTATGCCAGGCAGAAATGTGTCCAAAATCATACGTCGAGTCTTGACAGTCTTAGATTTTTTTTGGTCAGAAAATAAGGGTAAAACGAATCGAGAAAGATCTAACATGGCCTTAGTGGCGATCTATGCCGAAAAGGCTTTTGATCTTTTTAACTGGGATCATCTATTTTGTTCTTTAGTAACTTTTGGTTTCAAGGGTAACTTTTTAACAATGATCCATACAATTTATCAAAACCCAATCTCTAATCTATTAATAAATTCTGAACCTTCTCCAGATATTATTCTAGGTAAAGGACAGGGCTGCCCGCTTTCACCCCTCCTGTTTAACTTGGTGTTAGAGCCTTTTGCAGTGAAATTAAGGCAAGATCTACCAGGGATGATTGGTAAAAGTAAAACCGTGCTTACTTTATATGCGGATGATCTACTTCTATTTATGAATGAATCAGATTTATCCATACAACATTTTCTGACCCTAGCTAAACAATTTGGGTCCTTTGCGGGCTATAGGATCAACCCAGAAAAATCTGAAATGTTATGGTTTACTCAAAATGACACTCCACCGGGTAGGTATCCCTTTAAATTGGTAGATTCTATAAATTACCTAGGGATTAAAATCCATAAAGATCCCAATGCATGGTATGATCTGAACTTCACACCCTATTTTTCCAAATACAAACAAGAGCTTGATAGATGGATGTCGCTTCCAATTTTGTTATCTGCGCGGGTTGCCATGATTAAGACTCTTTTCTTCCCCCAGCTTCTCTATTTACTTCAAAACTTGCCGTTTCTGATTAAAAGTAAAGATCTGATCTTATTTAATAATCTCACAGCAGGGTTCCTATGGAACCAAAAACGTAGACGGATATCCACACAAAATTTAACTCTACATACAAACACGGGAGGTCTTGCGCTTCCAAATCTTAAATATTATAACTTAGCTATTCTAAGTAAATATATTCTAGATTGGATTACGGAAACAGGATATACAACCAATCCACACTTTGAAATGGAAATTGTGGCACCATTTAGTCTGAGAGCCCCGATTCATCTGGATAAGAGGGAGCAACCCAAACGGCTGGTTAAGATGGGGACTTTGTTGAACCCAATCCTGGCCTGGCATAAGCTGTGTGAAGAGTTAAAGATTAATTGGAAATCTTCTAAATATTTGCCTATTCGAGGTAACCCTAAATTTCCAGCTGGAATCTCTTCCAGGATTTTCAAAGTATGGTTTAATAAAGGATTACAGGAAGTGATCCAAATCAGGGATAACAGGCTAGATATAGCTAAGTCATTTTTAGATCTTCAGAGTGAATTTGGGATTCATAAACATAGCTTTTATGCATATCTGCAACTGAGACATCTGTATGAAGAATTATGGCAGGATAATAAAACTGACTGGAAGCTTGGAGATATTGATATAACAATTAATATATACAGACAAGGTATTAGGTCTATTTCTCTTCTGTATAATCTACTGGTTCAGAAAGCCGGCCAGGCCCGACTTGAAGTTTTAGTTGAGAAATGGAAAATATACTTTCCCCAGCTTACTTCGATAGAAATTGAGGATAGCTTCAAAAGAATAGGGAAAACTACTAGTATAATATCCTGGAGAGAATCACACTGCAAACTTCTTAATTTGATATACGTTACCCCCGCACATCTTAAAAAATGGTATCCCCTTGACAATAATCGTCTGTTTGAAATGTGGTAATTTGAATGCAGATATTATGCACTGCTTCTGGAATTGTCCGATAATTCATCAGTTTTGGAATAAGATAAATTTCTGGTTATCTCTTAGCTTAGAAGTCTCATATAAGATAGGTCCATCAGAGGTTTTCTTCCTGTGTAAACCTTCGGAAAATAAGTATCACAAGACAATTAACACAATTATATTGGCTGCTCGTAATATAATTTTATTAAATTGGAAATCTAATAAATTTATATCTTTTCAAAAATATAAATCGGTGGTGGCCAATACAATTATTATAGAACAATACTCAAGTGATTTATTTATAGAAGGGAATTTGGAGAAATATTTTCAAAAATGGCTGGGTATAATAAAATCCTACTCCCCCCTAATCCAAGATCAAATAATTTCTGGTATAAAGAAAACAACTTTTTTTGACATCTTGGTGCAGTCAGGTAGTTTACCACCTGAATGGACGTAGATTGCCAATCTAGAAAACGGCAAATCACAGCATACCCTGAAATGTGGAACGAGGTTGGGGGTAGGAGAACTGGAGGGACCCTTTTTTTTTTTATTTGGGGGGGCTGTTAAATACAAGATTAAAGAATAAAAATAAAAAAAAAACCAACAATACACCAACATCAATCTAATGCCAATATAAAACTAGAAACAAGAGAAAGGAGGAGAGAGAAAAGGAGGAAATTGCTAGGCAAAGTATAATTATATACCCAGATAATTAAGTTGTTACAAATAGGTATATATGTATAATTAATTTCCTATTTTTGTCTTACTTGATATAGTATTTGTTAAAGTTTTGTCCCAAATTACCCTGCGTGGTAAGATTAATATGTACATGTAACACAATTTTTTTTCTTATTCTACTACAGAGACTGTCTGGATATTTTGTTGGTTTATAAATATTGAAGAAAAAAAAAACAATGGCAAAACCTGAATTCTTTGCCGCTAATTTAGCCATTTGAAAAGCGGCATCTGTAATAAAAGAATTAGCTAGCTTGAGAGCCTTAATTCTATCTAAAATATCATTAAATGGGGTCTCAACCTTAAGAGACTCCTCTAGAGCCTCAAACCAAAAAGCAGCTGCAGTAGTTACAGGAACAATGCACGCTATAGGTTGCAGAAGAAAACCCTGATGAATAAATTTATTTAGAAGACCCTCTAATTTTTTATCCATAGGATCTTTGAAAGCACACCTGTCCTCAATAGGTATAGTTGTACGCTTAGCCAGGGTAGAAATAGCTCCCTCCACCTTAGGGACCGTCTGCCAGGAATCCCGAATGGTGTCAGATATGGGAAACATTTTCTTAAAAGTAGGAGGGGGAGAGAACTGAATGCCTGGTCTGTCCCATTCCTTAGTAACAATGTCTGAAATCCTCTTAGGGACTGGAAAAACATTAGTGTAAGCAGGGACCTCTAGATATCTATCCATTTTACACAATTTCTCTGGTGGAATTACAATAGGGTCAAAATCATCCAGAGTCGCTAAAACCTCCCTGAGCAACAAGCAGAGGTGTTCAAGCTTAAATTTAAAGGCCGTCATATCTGAGTCTGTTTACGGGAACATCCTTCCTGAATCAGAAAGCTCTCCCTCAGACAGCAATTCCCCCACCCCCAAATCAGAACATTGTGAGGGTACATCGGAAATGGCCAACAAAGCGTCAGAGGGCTCAGCATTTACTCTAATACCGGACCTACTGCGCTTCCCCTGCAAACCAGGCAGTTTAGATAATACCTCTGTGAGGGTAGTAGACATAACTGCGGCCATATCTTGCAGGGTGAAAGAATTAGACGCACTAAAAGTACTTGGCGTCGCTTGGGCGGGCGTTAAAGGTTGTGAAACTTGGGGAGGAGTAGATGGCATAACCCGATTCTCTTCTGACTGAGAATCATCCTGAGACATACTTTTATCAGCTAAAATATGTTCTTTGCAATGTAAGGCCCTTTCAGTACATGAGGGACACATTTTAAGTGGGGGTTCCACAATGGCTTCTAAACACATGGAACGTTGGCTTTCCTCAATGTCAGACATGTTAACACAGGCTAGTAATGACCACAAACAGGCTTGAAAACACTTTATTTAGTGAAAAAATAATCTGAAAAAAGGTACTGTGCCTTTAAGAGAAAAAAGTATACAATTTTTCCAATTTTATGATAAAAGCATCCCAAATTGTCAGCTAAGTTTGCCCCACAAGGAAAGGAATACTTAACCCTTAACAAAAAAACGTTGTGCTATAAAACGTTAACTTCAAATAAAAACACCCCCTGCACCTCGCCACAACCCTGCTGTGGCGCCTACCTGCCCTCAGGGGTCTGTAAAATAGGATTAAAACTTCGATTAGGCCCAATAATGTTCTGAAAGGCCCACCGGAGTTGGAGCTTGCTGCTTGTCTGGGAAAAACAACTGCGGCACGAAAATAGGCCCCGCCCATCTCACTCGATGTCTCACAGCCTAAAATAACTGCACCAAAGCAGTCTAAAAACTAGTCATGTGGGTTTCATATACCCATAAATGAAGCCATGTGTACCCTCTATACTTAATAAAGTAGAAAAACGTCTAGCATATAAAAAAAGTTATCTGTAACTCCCAGTCATGAAAATGTTTGCCCACAAACATCATAACATCAGTGTCAACCGTTGTTTTTTATAGCCCAATATGCAAGTCCAGTAATATCCCTCTTTATACTTTAGGATTACTGCTTACCCTTTCCCTCATGAGGATGCTGTCAGCCAATTCTGAAATAACACAGTCTCTCCAGAAAAAAATGACTGAACATACCTCACTGCTTATAGCATGAAAAACGTTCCTCACACTGAAGTTTCTTAAGTACTCCTCAGCCATTCTGTGGGAACTACTCTGGATCTTAGCAACAACTGCTAAGATCATCAGCCTCCAGGCAGAAGTCTTCATCCATCTGCTGCCTGGGAGAAAATAGCACACAACGGTACCATTGAAAATAAAAAAACTCTTGCTTGAAGAAAATAAAAACTAACATTTTATCACCTTTCACTTTACTCTTCCTAGTACTTAGAGTAGGCAAAGAGAATGACTGGGGGGTGGAGTTAAGGGAGGAGCTATATAGACAGCTCTGCGGTGGTGCTCTTTGCCACTTCCTGTTAGCAGGAGGATAATATCCCACAAGTAAAGGATGAACCCATAGACTCGTATCTTATAGAAGAAATGAAAGATACCTTTGCAGTTTTCCAAGAAACACAGAAAGACTTAAAACTCCAAGCTAGACTTTACAGATTTGGAAACAAATCTGGGAAACTCCTGGCCAATTTGGTCAAAAGGGACAAGAAGTCATCTCTAATCAAGAAACTTCAACAGGAGGTAAAATATTACCAAGAACTTTATTCTCTTAGGAGCCCGAATTTAGCTCAGTCTGAAAACACCTAGCCTACTATATCAGCCGAATCTGCTGAAACTCAATGCCCCGATTACTGAGCAGGAATTAGGAAAAGCTATTTTTGATCTCGCTTTGAACAAAGAATCAGGACCTGATGGGTTACCCAACAAGTTTTATAATATGTCTCCTGAGATCAACCCATATCTCAGTAATTATGCAATAGTATGAATGCCAAGGGTGATCCAGTAGCTACCTCCTTCACCGCCTTTCACACAATCTTAATCCTCAAAGGGGGGAAAAGATCCTACCCTGAGAAATCATATAGACCCATAGCCCTCTTAAACTCAGACTACAAGATAGTTCAATTACTGCCCAACGGCTTCAGATAACGCTTTCTAATATCATCCATACAGATCAAGCCGGGTTTCTGCATATGCGTAAATGTTCAGCAAAAATTAGGGAAGCCCTGGTTATCACAGAGTATTATGGGAACATGGAGATGTCGGGGGGGGGGGGGGGGAGGATGTAACTGATTTAGCTATTGTCTCGATGCAGAGAAAGCATTTGACTCAATATACTTTGACCATCTATTCACTTCTTTAGCTAAGTTTGGTTTTAGAGACGAGTTCCTCAACTTCATAATTAATCTGTATAAAAAAACCTCATACAAGATTGATAGCTAATAACACTGTCGCCGCAGATGCTGTTGGGGAGGGAGGAACTCGCCAGGGATGTCCTCTTTCCCCCCCCCCCTTTTCTATTTGATGTCTCTATTGAACTATTCGCAATTATGATCAGGCACCAACTGATGGGCATTAAAGTTGGTATTCTAGAGATAAAAATTGCGTTGTATGTGGACGACATACTCCTGAACCTGTCAAACACTAAAACCAGCATACCTAAACTTTTTCGGGTTACAAGGTCAATTGCTGCAAAATCAGAACTCTTATGGCTCAGGAAAAACAGTAACTCTTCCCCCAACATTCCTTTTAGAATGGTCAAAGACTTAAGTATTTAGGGATTTTAATTCCATCTATGCCAGGTGATATCTATAAATCTTAACATTCCTCCAGGCTTAGCAAGTATCAGGGAGAAACTAAAGAGCTGGCAGAATCTACCACTTTCTATCTCTAGACGAATAGCCCTGTTTAAGATGGTTCTCCTCCCAAAGCTTCTTTACGTCCTAAAGAATACTCCAATAATTATCTTAGAGAGGGATATTCCCACTCAGCAAATGTATATGGCAGGATAAAAGACCCAGGATATCCTTAAACAAACTCGCTTTCAAAAAAGAGTGGAGGCCTTTCACTGCCTGACATTCGTTTGTACAACTATGTCTTTCTAGCATACATAGTGGCAGACTGGATATTTTCTAACAACTATGATGTGAATAATGCAGTTGAGGCAAGCATCTATAATCAATTTCACCTGCTAGCACTAATCCATTGTGAACCTAAAGAGATACCAGGGGAAATAAAGATTTATTTTTTTTTAACCCTTTGAAGGCCTGGTGGAAAATAAGCAATCTCTTGTCAATAAATTGTAAGGTCTCAGTATCTACCGCTGATGGGGAACCCAAAATTCCCTGCAGGTCTAAATTCAGTAGTATTAAAAAAAAAAAATGGCACAATGCAGGGCTAGACAAGATAGTATATCTTATTGACAAAGAAACAAAATAAATATTTGTCAAAAGCTTTGAGGAACTTAAAACGGAGTTGGGCCTTGGGTAACTTGGAAGTTGTCTCATACTGTTCAAGAATGGGCACGTCTACTACCCAGTCTTATAATCTTCTTGGATCTAGCAAGGGAGCCCCCTATTTTAGAGAAATTGGTTGCAGAATGGAACCTGCTGATACCCTAGATCAATATTGATTCTACATTTATACAACTATCTATACAGAAAGTATCACAGGCTACCCCTGTCAGCCACCTGGAGGGAGGCACATGTTAAACTCCTGCATAAGTCATACTTCACCCCCGAAAAAGGTTTTAAACTCCGAAACTTAAAGCTTCAACAAATGCCCTAAATGTTCCTTTCCTGCAGCAGACTTACTACATATGCTATGGAACTGCCCTAAGATCAGATACCTCTGGTGGAAACTAGAGTTTTGGCAGAACAAATTACTAAAGATCTCCCCTCCGCTGATATCAGATGCAGGTCCTATTTTGTTTAAAAAAAAAAAAAAAAATCAAGAGGGACATCAACCTATTGAAAAACTAGTAACCTTATCTATTCTGGCAGCTAGGTACCTAATCCTCAAAAAGTGGAAAATGAGAGCAATTCCATCTATTGATCTCAGAGATCAAGAACTGCTTGAAGAAGCAATGTTTACTAGAACAGAGGGATAATGAATCAGAAAATTCTTCCGTAAATGGATAGAATTTATTAAATCGCTCCCGGTTAACTGAGATAAATCATCCGATATTCCTGTTTAGAAACTCAGAGCTAGTACTCCTGGGCATATGGTAACACTAGAAGGGCTGGACAGTGATAAAGTGAATACATCTGTCTTGCCTTCTACCCCCCACCCCCTTCTCCTTCCCCTTGGTTTTTGGTTCAAGTTATTTTTTCCTCTTCCCTGTTTTTGTTTGTTATTTAGATGGGTCAAGGGTATCATTAAAAATAAGTATAAGGACATTTTCTGTGTCAAGCCTCACTGGCTTTAATTAAGTTGTGATTTAAAACAATGTCATATTTTTTCTTTATTTGGTATGATTGATGGCCTTGCAAGGCACAACCTATTTTTTCTGCACTGCTGGTTCTAAAATAAATCTATAAAAAAAATTGCATGCTCTGAATCATTTAAGTATAATTTTGACTTGAGTGTCCCTTTAAAAAGGGACATTGTACACTAAATTTTTCTTTGCATAAATGTTTTGTAGATGAACCATCTATGAAGCCAATACAGTTTGTTTTTGTTTTTTTTTTGGGGGGGGGGGGGGGCGGCATCTAAAAATGTAGTTTTGCTTTTTTTTTTTATAAAAACATTGTGCTGATTTTCAGATTCCAAACCAAGCCCCAAAGTTTTAGAAGTAAACTTGTCTACCTACTCCTCCAACTTGCTCAGGGGTTTGTGTAAAGGGTCTTTTTATATGCAGGGGAGGGGGGGGGGGGTTCTGCTCTTTTTGCTTTCCAGACCTTTTTACTGGGTATACAAGACTAACCTCATTAACAGTGCTAAACTGGGAGCTACTAATTAAGTTTCTAAAAGGTTTATACTGGAGGATTACATCAGTATCTGCACATATTCTTTATAGTAGTGTATTACATGCAGTAATATGAAAGATGGTGTATACTGTCTCTTTACACTCTATGAGCTTCAGCATCCTTGTTCTGTGAGTTTGTGTGGTCTACTGCTTTACGGCTGAGCTCTTGATGCTAATAGAACTTACAGCTGACCAAGTCTCATCTAGTAGGGCAGAAATTTCTCAAACTGACTTGTTCAGTATGACCCATCGTACTGCCAATCTGCGCCTATGGAGATTTTATGGCTACATGCTGGACTTTATACACTTACTAGCAATGGGTGTGGCTGAAACTCCTGAACTAAATTATAACAAGTATCTACATACCTAAAATACACACCCACACATACATTTATTTTTTTAAATATATATTACACACACACACGTACAAATACATGTATATATAAATACAATATATTTTTTAATATAAAATATATTTTAATATATAGTTACCATTTTTCCCTGCCTGTATCTTTGGGTGTTATTAAAAAACGTTTACACCTTAGTCAATAGCTGTGCTATTGAAAAACTGAGCTGTGCTGTGGGTGGCCCAAGGCGCTTAGGCTAGTACTGAGGTAAAAATAAATTTAACTGATGAAAATGGTCGCCTTTATTTTAAGTGATGCTAATTCTAGCGTTTCATAAATAGTAGGATTTATCATCACTTTAATGCATACCCATATAAATAAAAAAAACACGATAACAAAATGTAAGATCAGTCACAGCTTTATTAATAGAACAGATAATCAAAAACACTTTATTAGCATTTTATTAAATAGCCAGGTTTATAGTTCAAACAGGAACGCCAAGGACAATCCCTTTCCATGGGTACACGAGTTGTGAGAGCAGCTGTTACGCAAAACACACGGACTCCAGCTGTTAAAACACCTGCAAAACAAAAAAGGGAGAATATAGAACAAAAAGTTATTCCTACAAACCCTAGAGAATAACATACAGTAGACATAGTGTACAATTTTCTCCTCAACTGCATCCATTTAAATATTTTGTATTCAGGGAACACCTACAACTGGTATCAACCTCTGTATTCAGCAATATGCATTTTTCCGTTGAACCCCTTAACTAACAAACAGTGCCGTACAGGCGCAGTAGTTGTTTAGCGCTTAAGGATGCTGCTGTCCTGGGCTCTTTCTGCGGCAATCTAGCTGACAGTGGCGAGATTGCTCTATTCTGCATGTCCCACTCGAGATCAGAGCCGTGTGAATCCTACACTGCACAAAAAATAAAAATCTTACACTGCAGCCAAACTTAATCTTACAAGCTATATGATTAACCCCTACACTGTCAGGAATTTCAGAAGTCCGTGCACAGCTGCAATTAACACCTCCTAATCACCAAAAGGCAATGTCAAAGACCTGTAAGGTCTGCTATTCCTAAACAGCCATTTGTGTTATTACTGCATACGCGATCTGAAAATAAATTTCAGTGAGAAACCCAAAGTTTGAGAAAAGGTCTTTTTTTAATATGATCACATTATATATAGTTTTGATAGGTAAATAAAAAAAACACAAAGGCTCTTTTTCTGTTTAAATGGAGCAAAACTGCTCTGGCCTTTTGAGTAAGTTTTTGATTGAAATTCCTGATCCTTAAAAAGGGTTAACTAACTCATTCACAAAATTTTAAATTGAATCACATACAAATAACTGCTGACAAGTCAACTTGATATGCAGCATCCCGTTTGTGTAAAGATTATTTTCATATGCCGAGGAAGGGGGTGGGGGGAGTGTCTGCTTTCACTGAGTGTCCCAGTCAACCTAATCAAAAGCGCTAAACGAAAAGCCTCTAAGTTATTAAACTGTTTTATACTGGATTTTTAGATCAGCATCTGTGCATATTCTTTATAGTAGTGTCTATTACATGCAGTTATATGAAAATGGGGATAATACTGTCCCTTTAAGGATGGCTATTTAGAGTGTAATTGATTTGGGATTTAGCTGCCGATTGTTGGCTGCACATAAAGATCTTTGTTATTGGCTTACTGTGTTTAGCTAGCTGGTTACCAGTTTTGCATTGCTGCTCATTCAATAAAGGATACTAAGAGAATGAATAACAAAATGTATAAGTAAATTGGAAAAGTTATTTAGAGATGTATGTTCTAATAAAAAAAAAAAAGGAGGGAGATTTATTTAAGCCACTTTTAGAGTCATCTGCACCAAGTTCATACTTTACGGTTATCTTGTGGGATTTAAAAAAAAAATGAATAAAATCACACTAAACTTTCTTTAAACGGAGAACTGAAATAAAAGGGACATCTAAGGCGCATGAGCCCTTGCTAGTCCTGGGACAAGCATTCAGATGCTTACATCTGGTCTATAATGGGATGAGGCTACCAAAGACACAGAGGTAAGTCATTACAGAGATACTATTTTATTGTCAGCCTTTTACAGATTTGCTACATCACTTTCTAATGATTCAGCATTTGGGTTATGTCTCTTTAAAAGTACAACTCCATCAGCTCTAAACCGTTTGTCCTAATACAGAATTAAAGGGACACTCAAGTCAAAATAAAACTAATGATTCAGAAATAGCATGCAGTTTTAAGACATCACATTTTGCACAGTCTTTTTATATTCACACTTTCTGGGGAACACGCCCCTATTGAGCATGTGCACAAGCTCACAGGGTATACGTATAATTTTTCTTTTTAAGAGCATGTCCGTAGGCTCAATGTGCCCATGTCTTAAGCACTGCATGGCACAAGGGTTTGCAACAATGCTTAAGACATACGCTCTTGAGCCTACCTCATGCGCTTATGAAAAGAAGTTTAAGCAAAAAAGGAG
Organism: Bombina bombina; assembly: GCF_027579735.1. Lineage (NCBI taxonomy): Eukaryota > Metazoa > Chordata > Amphibia > Anura > Bombinatoridae > Bombina > Bombina bombina. The sequence continues at coordinate 500,193,665 of NC_069503.1, read as the reverse complement.
TGAGAGAGATTTCCCATATTTAAGCCAAACATTTTATTCATAACAATCATACAGAATATATAGAACATACATATTATACATAATTATATTGTACAATAGATAACCAAACTGAAATCTGATCAGCTTCCCATGATCACAGACAGTGAGAGCAGCCGCACTCTACTCTCACTATCCCTGAACACTTCAGCAGACACAGAATTCAATGTGTGAAGGTACCATACTACACATTATAACTTTATACATAATATATAGAACATACATTTTAAACATAATAATAATTATACATAATAAAATATGTATATTTAGTTTGTTCTGTATAACAATTATATTGTACAATAGATGACCAAACAAACTGAAATCTGATCAGCTTCCCATGATCACAGACAGTGAGAGCAGCCGCACTCTACTCTCACTATCCCTGAACACTTCAGCAGACACAGAATTCAATGTGTGAAGGTACCATACTACACATTATAACTTTATACATAATATATAGAACATACATTTTAAACATAATAATAATTATACATAATAAAATATGTATATTTAGTTTGTTCTGTATAACAATTATATTGTACAATAGATGACCAAACAAACTGAAATCTGATCAGCTTCCCATGATCACAGACAGTGAGAGCAGCCGCACTCTACTCTCACTATCCATGAACACTTCAGCAGACACAGAATTCAATGTGTTCAGTTACCATGCTACAAATTATAACTTTATACAGAATATATAGAACAAACTTTAAACAATAATAATAAATAATAACATACAAAGTATACATAATAAAATATATTATACAGAACATACATATTATACAGAACATACTAAACATAAATAAAATATATTATGCATAAATTATATTCTACAAAATATTGTACAATAGATAACCAAACAAACTGAAATCTGATTAGCGTCCCATGATCACAGACAGTGAGAGCAGTCTGCACTCTACTCTCACTATCCATGAACACTTCAGCAGACACAGAATTCAATGTGTGAAGGTACCATACTACAAATTATAACTTTATACATAATATATAGAACATACATTTTAAATATAATAAATTATTATTATTATTATTATTATTATTATAATATATTATACAGAACATACTAAATATACATATTATACATAATTGTATTGTACAATAGATAACCAAACATAAACTGAAATCTGATCAGCGTCCCATGATCACAGACAGTGAGAGCAGCCGCACTCTACTCTCACTATCCATGAACACTTCAGCAGACACAGAATTCAATGTGTGACAGTACCATACTACACATTATAACTTTATACAGAATATATAGAACATACATTTTAAACATAACAAATAATTATTATACATAATAAAATATGTATAATATGTATATTTAGTATGTTCTGTATAATATAACAATTATACATAATTATATTGTACAATAGATAACCAAACAAAATGAAATCTTCCCATGATCACAGACAGTGAGAGCAGCCGCACTCTACTCTCACTATCCCTGAACACTTCAGCAGACACAGAATTCAATGTGTTCAGTTACCATGCTACAAATTATAACTTTATACAGAATATATAGAACAAACTTTAAACAATAATAATAAATAATAACATACAAAGTATACATAATAAAATATATTATACAGAACATACATATTATACAGAACATACTAAACATAAATAAAATATATTATGCATAAATTATATTCTACAAAATATTGTACAATAGATAACCAAACAAACTGAAATCTGATTAGCGTCCCATGATCACAGACAGTGAGAGCAGTCTGCACTCTACTCTCACTATCCATGAACACTTCAGCAGACACAGAATTCAATGTGTGAAGGTACCATACTACAAATTATAACTTTATACATAATATATAGAACATACATTTTAAATATAATAAATTATTATTATTATTATTATTATTATTATAATATATTATACAGAACATACTAAATATACATATTATACATAATTGTATTGTACAATAGATAACCAAACATAAACTGAAATCTGATCAGCGTCCCATGATCACAGACAGTGAGAGCAGCCGCACTCTACTCTCACTATCCATGAACACTTCAGCAGACACAGAATTCAATGTGTGACAGTACCATACTACACATTATAACTTTATACAGAATATATAGAACATACATTTTAAACATAACAAATAATTATTATACATAATAAAATATGTATAATATGTATATTTAGTATGTTCTGTATAATATAACAATTATACATAATTATATTGTACAATAGATAACCAAACAAAATGAAATCTTCCCATGATCACAGACAGTGAGAGCAGCCGCACTCTACTCTCACTATCCCTGAACACTTCAGCAGACACAGAATTCAATGTGTTCAGTTACCATGCTACAAATTATAACTTTATACAGAATAATAATAATAATATATTATACAAAACATACTAAATATACATATTATATATAATAAAACATTATACATATCATATACCAACGTGGCGTTCTGAACACGTCTGAGGACTGATGAATCTGGTTGAATCCTTGCCATACTTGAATGTGGTCCCAGCGAAATCTCATCTTGTGTAGCAGAATGATGTAGCAGATGTGTCCTTTTCATGCAGCAAACAGCAGCTTGACCGGATAACCTTAAATAAAATGTTAAAGGGAGATGCACAGGAGACAGAAATACATTCACAACAGACAAAGAAAAAAAAAATGCCAAAAGGCATTTTGAGGTACAGATTGGAATCTGCCTAACTTTCCATGATCACAGGAGGTGAGAGCAGTCGGCCGCACTGTCCCCACTGCCTGTGAACACAGAATACAATGAATACCTCCTGCCTTTGTTGTGGCAAATGAACAAACATCAAATCATAAAACCTTAGCTTAACAGCAGCATTAGGTTTCTGCTTAATAATTTATAAAGCAGTTTGTTACAAAATTGAATCTAATATATCGGAAAGGCAACAGTAGCCCCAGACTCTGTCCTTACCAACTTGCAGCCTGGATGTGAGGTCAACATTCTTCTCATTTGCCAGTAGTCTAGTGATTGGACAGAAGCATTTCTTCAGCAGACGCAGTTGGAGGTGAAGCCCTCTCTTTATACATTATGGCCCCTCGCTTCACATTGCTAGATCTGTTGAGAGGAAACAAAGTTTCAGGTTTTTTTTTAGCTATCCCTAAAATGCAAATACAGAGATGGGGGTGTAATGAAGTGTGCTTCTTGCACTGCATGATAAACAACAAAAATATGATCATTCATGTACAGATTATAAGAACAACACTCCCACCCCCCCAATATCTGTCTAAAAGGTCATGGAAAGAAAGTATTTTCTATCTTTCACATCTGTTACCCAACGGTGTGTATATATGTTAACATAACGAGCGTGACATAGGGACACAGAAAAAAATATAACACATAAAAAAATACAGTAATATTTAAACTTGAACATGGTTTTAAAATGTAACTCTAGGATGCTTGACTTATAAATTAAACGTTCACGATTCAGCTACAATATATAATTTTAAAGGGACACTGAACCCAAATATTGTATTTAATAATTCAGATAGAGCATTAAATTTTAAGCAACTTTTTAATTTACTACTATTATCCTATTTTCTTTATTCTCTTGGTATCTTTATTTGAAATGCAAGAATGTAAGTTTAGATGCCGGCCGATTATTGGTGAACAACCTGGGTTGTCCTTGCTGATTGGTGGATAAATTCATCCACCAATAAAGTGCTGTCCAGAGTACTGAACCAAGAAAAAGCTTAGATGCCCTTTTTAAACAAAAATAGCAAGAGAACGAAACAAAAATTGATGAGGAGTAAATTAGAAAATTGCATGCTCTATCTGTATCACGAAAGAAAAATTTGGATTCATTGTCCCTTTAAACAACTTTCCAATTTATTTCCATTACCAAATTTGCTTTGTTCTTTTGGTATCCTTTGTTAAAGAATAAAGCCAAGTCGGCTGAAAGGAACCCAGGAGTGTGCACATAAAATACAAAGTCTGTCAAAAGAACTGAAATAAGGGGCAGTCTGCAGAAGCTTAGATACAAGGTAATCCCAGAGGTAACAAAAAAAAATAGTCACCTAAAAGTGTTCTCCAATTTAAATTGTTCTCAATGATCCCTTTTACCTGCTGGAGTGCATTTAATTGTTTCTAAGTAACTCTTTTACCCCTATTTTGGCATTTGAAATAGTTTATTTAGCTTGTGGTTTCCCAACCTATACTGGAGTCTCAGCTATTGAATAGCCTAAGTAAACACAGCCAGCAGAAGAAATGACACTCACAGTGGGGTGCAGGATAGTAAAGTAATAAAATGATCATTTTCCATTGTTCCCTTTATGTATTGAGCTTTAGTATTCCAGACTAAGATAAGGAAGCAAGTGTGTGTACACAAAGTGATAACATAATGAGCTAGGATATTACCTGAAGCTCAAACCATTGTAATAGGCTGTGGTTTAAAAGCACAAAACCAGCTACTCCATATTCACAAATAAAATGTGTGAGAAGTTGCATTTTCAGGTTTATCTTCTGCAGCTGGTATAAACAAGTCATTGAAAATACATTATATAAAAACTATTTTACAGTGTACTGTCCCTTTAAGGTTTTTTTTTTTTTTTTACCACTGGCTGTTATGATCCCATGTGCAAGCAAGTGCATTGAACATTTACATTAATAAATAAGCTGCCTATGCTAGTCAACCTTGCTTAAGACGCTAAAACATTTTTTGTTTCATCTTTGAAAAAAAAAAAAAAGCTATATTGCCCCAGAACATACTATTTAATGCCCCTTTAAGAAACAAGATAGATATACAATATGACTATCAAATTCTTCCCCTATTCCTTTAAAGGGGCACTGAACACAATTTTGTTCTTTTGGGATTCAGATAGAGCATGCAATTTTAAGCAACTTTATAATTTACTCCTAGTATCAATTTCTTTGTTCTCTTGCAATCTTTGAACAAAAAAAAAAAAAAAAGATGCCTTTTTTAAATAGACCTCTGGACAACTTTTTTATTGGTGGAAGAATTTATCCACCAATCAGCAAGGACAACCCAGGTTGTTCCCCAAAAATGGGCCGGCATCTAAACTTACATTTCAAATAAAGATACCAAGAGAAAAAACATAATTATGTAAGAACTTACATGATAAATTCATTTTTCATATTGGCAAGAGTCCATGAGCTAGTGACATATGGGATATACAATCCTACCAGGAGGGGCAAAGTTTCCCAAACCTCAAAATGCCTATAAATACATCCCTCACCACACCCACAATTCAGTTTAATAGCCAAGCAGTGGGGTGATAAAGAAAGGAGTAGAAAGCAAAGGAAATTTGGAAATAATTGTGCTTTATACAAAAAATCATAACCACCATAAAAAGGGTGGGCCTCATGGACTCTTGCCAATATGAAAGAAATTTATTGATCAGGTAAATTCTTACATAAATTAGGTTTTCTTTCATGTAATTGGCAAGAGTCCATGAGCTAGTGACATATGGGATATCAATACCCAAGATTTGGATCTTCCACTCAAGAGTCACTAGAGAGGGAGGGAATAAAAATAAAAAACGCCATATTCCGCTGAAAAAATTAATCCACAACCCAAAACAAAAATAAGTTTATTTCATCTTTGAAAGAAAAAAAAACTTAAATCAAAAGCAGAAGAATAAAACTGAAACAGCTGCCTGAAGAACTTTCCTACCAAAAACTGCTTCCGAAGAAGCAAATACATCAAAACGGTAGAATTTAGTAAAATGTATGCAAAGAGAACCAAGTTGCCGCTTTGCAAATCTGATCAACTGAAGCTTCAATCTTAAAAGCCCACGAAGTGGAGACAGATCTAGTAGTATGAGCTGTAATTCTCTGAGGCGGGACCTGACCCGACTCCAAATAAGCTTGATGAATCAAAAGTTTCAACCAAGAAGCCAAGGAAATAGCAGAAGCCTTCTGACCTTTCCTAGGACCAGAAAATAAAAAAACAAATAGACTGGAAGTCTTCCTGAAATCTTTAGTAGCTTCCACATATTTCAACGCTCTTACCACATCCAAAGAATGTAAGGATCTCTCCAAACAATTCTTAGGATTAGGACATAAGGAAGGGACAACAATTTCTCTACTAATGTTGTTAGAATTCACAACCTTAGGTAAAAATTGAAAAGAAGTCCGCAAAACTGCCTTATCCTGATGAAAAATCAGAAAAGGAGACTCACAAGAAAGAGCAGATGGCTCAGAAACTCTTCTAGCAGAAGAGATGGCCAAAAGAAACACTTTCCAAGAAAGTAGTTTAATCTCCAAAGAATGCATAGGCTCAAATGGAGAAGCTTGTAAAGCCTTCAAAACCAAATTAAGACTCCAAGGAGGAGAAATTGACTTAATGACAGGCTTAATACGAATTAAAGCCTGTACAAAACAGTGTAGCAATCTTTCTGTGAAATAAAGCAGAAAGAGCAGAGATTTGTCCTTTCAAGGAACTTGCAGGCAAACCCTTATCCAAACAATCCTGAAGAAACTGTAAAATTCTAGGAATTCTAAAAGAAAGCCAGGAGAATTTATGAGAAGAACACCATGAAATGTAAGTCTTCCAAACTCTATAATAAATCTTTCTAGAGACAGATTTACGAACTTGTAACATAGTATTAATCACTGAGTCAGAGAAACCTGTATGACTTAGAACTAAGCGTTCAATTTCCATACCTTCAAATTTAATGATTTGAGATCCTGATGGAAAAAACTGACCCTGAGATAATAGGCCCGGCCGTAACGGAAGTGGCCAAGGCGGGCAACTGGACATCCGAACCAGATCCGCATACCAAAACCTGTGTGGCCATGCTGGAGCCACCAGTAACACAAAAGACTGTTCCATGATGATTTTGGAGATCACTCTTGGAAGGAGAACTAGAGGCGGGAAGATGTAAGCAGGATGATGACACCAAGGAAGTGTCAGCGCATCCACTGCTTCCGCCTGAACATCCCTGGACCTGGACAGGTATCTGGGAAGTTTCTTGTTTAGATGAGAGGCCATGAGATCTAGCTCTGGAAGACCCCACATCTGAACAATCTGAGAAAACACATCTGGATGGAGAGACCACTCCCCTGGGATGTAAAGTGTGGCGGCTGAGATAATCCGCCTCCCAATTGTCTACACCTAGGATATGCACCGCAGAGATTAGACAGGAGCTGGATTCCTTCTTTCATAGCTTGGAGACTGAGTCCCACCCCGATGATTGACATAAGCCACAGTTGTGATATTGTCTGTCTGAAAACAAATGAACGGTTCTCTCTTTAGCAGAGGCCAGAACTGAAGAGCCCTGAGAGAATTGCACGGAGTTCTAAATTATTTATTGGTAATCTAGCCTCTTGAGATTTCCAAACCCCTTGTGCTGTCAGAGATCCCCAACCTGAAAGACTCGCATCTGTTGAGATCACAGTCCAGGTTGGGCAAACAAAAGATGCCCCTTGAACCAAACAATGGTGATCTGTCCACCATGTCAGAGTGTCGTACATTGGGATTCAAGGATATTAATTGTGATATATTTGTATAATCCCTGCACCATTGATTCAGCATACAAAGCTGTAGAGGTCTCATGTGAAAACGAGCAAAGGGGATCGCGTCCGATGCTGCAGTCATGAGACCTAAAACTTCCATGCACATAGCCACTGAAGGGAATGACAGACTGAAGGTGCTGGCATGCTGCAACCAATTTTAAACGTCTCTTGTCTGTTAGAGACAGAGTCATGGACACTGAATCTATCTGGAAACCTAAAAAGGTGACCCTTGTCTGAGGAATCAAGAAACCTTTTGGTAAATTGATCCTCCAACCATGTTTCCGAAGAAACACTAGTTGAATCGTGTGAGATTCTGCAGTATGTAAAGACTGAGCTAGTACCAAGATATCGTCCAAATAAGGAAACACCGCAATACCCTGGTTCTCGGATTACAGATAGTAGGGCACCCAGAACCTTTGAAAAGATTCTTGGAGCTGTTGCTAGGCCAAATGGAAGAGCAACAAATTGGTAATGCTTGTCTAGAAAAGAGAATCTCAGAAACGGATAGTGTTCTGGATGAATCGGAATATGAAGGTATGCATCCTGCAATTCTATTGTGGACATATAATGTCCTCGCTGAACAAAAGGCAGAATAGTCCTTATAGTCACCATCTTGAAAGTTGGTACTCTTACATAACTATTCAAAATTTTCAGATCCAGAACTGGTATGAATAAATTTTCTCTTTGGTACAATGAATAGGTTTGAATAAAACCCCAAACCTTGTTCCTGAGGAGAAACTGGCATGATTACCCCTGAAGACTTCAGGTCTGAAACACACTTCAGAAAAGCCTGAGCTTTTACTGGATTTACAGGGATACGTGAGAAAAAAAAAAATCTTCACAAGAGGTCTTACTCTGAATCCTATTAGATACCCTCGAGAGACGATGCTCTGAATCCAATGATTTTGGACAGATTTTATCCAAAAATCCTTGAAAAACCTTAATCTGCCCCCTACCAGCTGAGCTGGAATGAGGGCCGCACCTTCATGCGGACTTAGGGGCTGACTTTGGTTTCCTAAATGGCTTGGATTTATTCAAATTTGAGAAAGGCTTTCAATTGGAAGCAGATTCCTTGGGGGGAGGATTGAGTTTTTGTTCCTTATTCTGACGAAAGGAACGAAAACAGTTAGAAGCCTTAGATTTACCCTTAGGTTTTTTTAACCTGAGGCAGAAAAACTCCTTTTCCCCCAGTGATAGTTGAAATAATAGAATCCAACTGAGAACCAAATAAATTATTACCTTGGAAAGAAAGAGATAGTAATCTAGATTTAGATGTCATATCAGCATTCCAAGATTTAAGCCACAAAGCTCTTCTAGCTAATACAGCTCAAGACATGGATCTAACATCAATTTTGATAATATCAAAAATGGCATCACAAATAAAATGATTAGCATGTTGCAGTAAGCGAATAATGCTAGACATGTCAGAATCCAATTCTTGTTGCGCTAAATTCTCCAACCAGAAAGTTGATGCAGCCGCAATATCAGCCAAAGAAATAGCAGGTCTGAGAAGATGACCTGAATATAAATAGGCCTTCCTTAGATAAGATTCAAGCTTCCTATCTAAAGGATCCTTAAAGGAAGTACCATCTTCCATAGGAATAGTGGTACGTTTAACAAGAGTAGAAATAGCCCCATCAACTTTGGGGATTTTTTTCCCAAAACTCTAAGGATACAATTTTTTTAAACCTTGAAGAAGGAATAAAAGTAGTACCTGGCTTATTCCATTCCCTAGAAATCATATCAGAAATAGCCTCAGGAAAATGAAAAACCCCCGGAGAAACCACAGGAGGTTTAAAAACAGCATTTAAACGATTACTGAACGTCAATAGGACTGGTTACCTCAATATCCAAAGTAATTAACACTTCTTTTAATAAAAAACGCATATACTCTATTTTAAATAAATAAGTAGATTTGTCAGTGTCAATGTCTGAGGAAGGATCTTCCGTCTCGGATAGATCCTCATCAGAAGAGGATGAATTATGTTGTTGGTCATTTGAAATTTCATCAGCTAAATGAGAAGTTTTAAAAGACCTTTTACGTTTATTAGAAGGTGGAAATGCAGACAAAGCCTTCAGAATAGAATCAGAAACAAATTCTTTAAAATTTACAGGTATATCATGCACATTAGAAGTTGAAGGAACTGCAACTGGCAATGTACTATTACTGATGGAAACACTATCTGCATGTAAAAGTTTATCATGACAACCATTACAAATGACATTCGGTGAAATAATTTCTACAATTTTACAACAAATGCACTTAGCTTTGGTAGAACCAATGTTCCAGCAGAAACTTCTGAGTCAGGATCAGAGTGGGACATCTTGCACAATGTATGAGAAAAAACAACACAAAGCAAAATTATCTATTTCCTTATATGACAGTTTCAGGAATGGGGAAAAATGCAATAGCATAAGCCTCTGAAAGAGAAAAAAAAAGCAAGAGGCAAACATACAAGGGGTATTGAAATAATGAAAAAGTATGACGCACAACGTAACGTAAACTTTTTTGGCGCCAAAAATAACCGGAAATGACACTCGCGTCACTAATGACTCCACCGTGTGAAAGGTCTCGGCGTCACGTATGACGCCGGAAATGACGAAGTTGCGTCAAAAGTATTTTTTCGCGCCAAGAATGACGCAATTAAGTTTAGCATTTGACGCACCCGGGGGCCTAATACCCGCAATCGCAAGAAGTAGTTAATTGAAAAAAAAAAAAAAAAAGACTAAACCCCAGGTAAGAAATACATTTCTTAAAATATTTATATTCCCCAAATATGAAACCGACAGTCTGCAGAAGGAAATACATGAACCTGACTCATGGCAAATATAAGTACAATACATATATTTAGAACTTTATATAAATGCATAAAGTGCCAAACCATAGCTGAGAGTGTCTTAAGTAATGAAAACACACTTACCAAAAGACACCCATCCACATATAGCAGATAGTCAAACCAGTACTAAAACAGTTATTAGTAGAGGTAATGGTAAATTGAGAGTATATCGTCGATCTGAAAAGGGAGGTAGGAGATGAATCTCCACGCCAAGAAAAGAGAACCTATGAAATAGACCCCCATTAGGGAAATCATTGTTTTCAAATAAGTGATACTCCCTTCACGTCCCTCTGACATTCGCTGTACTCTGAGAGGAATCGGGCTTCAACGATGCTGAGAAGCGCATATCAACGTAGAAAGCTTAGCACAAACTTACTTCACCACATCCATAGGAGGCAAAGTTTGCAAAACTGAATTGTGGGTGTGGTGAGGGGTGTATTTATAGGCATTTTGAGGTTTGGGAAACTATGCCCCTCCTGGTAGGATTGTATATCCCATATGTCATGTCACTAGCTCATGGACTCTTGCCAATTACATGAAAGAAAAGAAAATTTGAAAATAGGAGTAAATTAGAAAGTTGCTTAAAATATCATGCTCTATCTGAATCACGAAAGAAAAAAAAAAAATGTAGGTTTAGTGTCCCTTTAAGAATAAAAGTCTATCAAAATTAAAAAGTACAGTCATACCACAAAAAGACACTACAAGGACAAGTGGACAACATTACAGGGTCATTGTAGAGGTAAAATTACATTTATTTGTTAGAATGTGTCATTTTAAGGCTAGTGATCCTGCACCACAGTATGGGTTAAACACACAGTAGAAGTACTGCTTGGGACCCCCAGAGCAGTGCCGGTCCCAATCAGCAGCGCTTTCTGCTTGGGACTAGCAGTGCTCTGTGGGTCTTGAGCAGGACATTATTGTTGGTGATAAAAATGACATGCTCTAATGCTATGTGTTTAGTCCCAAGTAGATACAATCAGTAGCACAACTCAGATGTTTAACTAGCGCCACCAATTGGGACCAGCACTGTTTTGCAAGCCGAAGTACTACTCTGTGTTTACTCCTTTGCGGGTTAAAACACACAATAATGCGGGTCGCTAGTCTTAAAATTTGCCAATAACAAATTAGAGCATGTAATGGTTTGACTATTATCACCATTTAATTATACTATGATATGTCTGCAACAAAAATTATCTACTGTTATACCGGAAACAGCTTGAATACTATGAATTTAATGTATTTTACAACAATTTAACTCTTACCTGTTGTAACAAAAGAGGCACAAACATTTCTTTTGACAATGAACTAGACACTATGTGTTGGCTGTATGTCAACTGGTGCTGTAGATCTGATAACTTTAGCATCACCTGCAGATACGGGGGGAAAAAAAAAAAATACACATACTACTTAACGTAAGAAACAGGACATTGTGGTAAATTTGCATTGCCTATAGTTAATACTCAAGCAGAAAATGCAGAGATAAAACACTTAGAAGAATGAACATAAAGTCTTAAGGGCTATATTCTGGGCTGTACAGCATATCTATTTAGTGGGTTTAAGATGTTAGGCTGTAGTTTTGAAGCATTTGATCATATAACTAACAGTCGCTCCATATCACAATTTCATAAATGCAACAAAAATAAAATAAAGAGCATAAGAAGGGAAAGAAGAGTAAGAAATCCACGTGTCTGTGGAATGGTATAAAAGGATCAGGAATTGGGTTAGTAAAAGACTTAGTGATTATAGGCAGTGACAGAGCAATAATAAATGCAACAGAATAGTTTACCGTGAATGTTAGCTGTGCATTTTCTGGGTTGGGCTTGCATGGGACATATGATGGGGAGCATGACCTAAGGCTGAGGAGACAAACTTGTAATGTACCACAGTATATAACTAGCCTTGGGTAGCTTCAGCAGGGGCCCTCTGCTTCCACTTCCCAAAGACACAGCTGCTATGAATAGCGTTTACTGTACTTACTGCTAATGAACAAGTATGGAGAAGAGAGATCTTTGCCAAAGAGGAGTTACTTGGATATAGCATGTGTGAAGCAGTCATGTAGGAAAAGACAAGGGTCCTTAGAGTACTTTGAAAAGGAGCGATACGCCATTTTTTAAGTGGTCATATTAAAGGTTAATGGAAATGTATAATTTTCATTAAAACATTGATATATTTAGGGATTATTATATCTTTACTGCATGTCCAAAGGCTTCAGAGACCATTTACAATCCACCATAGCTTTACAGCTGCACTCATGGGCACTGGGAGCAGGTGCGGACTGCTCTAAGTGTCCACAAGCACAGCTGCCACCATGACAGAGAGCTCACAGCAACGTCTGCCAATGACCATGATGGGCTTAAAAAGTACTTTAATAGAAAAAAATGCATAGGCTATTTTTATTTAATATAAACTATAAAGTCACAAACTTTACTTTGAAAAATAGGGAAAATTAAAAATGCTATATTAGAGGTAATACAATTATTTTATTTTAAAATATCATGCTCATAGGCGTCAAGAGACAATTTACAATCCACCATAGCTTTACAGCTGTATCCATGGGCACAGGGAGCAGGCGCGCACTGCTCCACATGTCCATAAAAACAGCTGCCACCATGGGCAGAGAGCTCACTGTAACATCTGCCAGTGATCATGTTGGGTCTAACAGGACAGAAGAAAGTAAAATTATGCTGTTAAGCAGCCATTGAAAATAAGGGGAGGGGGATAAAATGCCACGCTAGAGGCAGTAATTTATTTTAGACTATACATGCCCAAAGGCTTCAGAAACAGTTTACGCCCCACCATAGCCTTACAGCTGTAGCCACGGGCACCAGGAGCAGGTGCGGACTGCTCTTAGTGTCCGCAAACTACAGCTGCCACCATGTGCAGAGAGCTCACTGTAAAGTCTGCCAGTGACCATGTTGGGACTATCAGGAGGGAAGAAAGTAAATTATGCTGTTAAGCAGCCATTGAAAATGGGGGGGGGGGGGGATGCCATGCTAGAGGCAGTAATTTATTTTAGACTATACATGCCCAAAGGCTTCAGAAACAGTTTACGCCCTACCATAGCCTTACAGCTGTAGCCACGGGCACCAGGAGCAGGTGCGGACTGCTCTTAGTGTCCGCAAACTACAGCTGCCACCATGTGCAGAGAGCTCACTGTAACGTCTGCCAGTGACCATGTTGGGCCTTACGGGAGAGAAGTAAATTATGCTGTTAAGCAGTCTTTGAAAATAGGGGGAAATAAAATATAATCATAGGGGTAGAAATTATTTTAGACTAGTCACATGTCCAGAGGCTTCAGAAACAGTTTACGCCCCACCATAGCTTTACAGCTGTAGTCACGGGCACCAGGAGCAGGTGCGGACTGCTCTTAGTGTCCGCAAACTACAGCTGCCACCATGTGCAGAGAGCTCACTGTAACGTCTGCCAGTGACCATGTAACACCTACATATTAATAACCTGTACTTACCTGCAAACTGGTCTCACAGCCTTGTGGAAGAAAATTAAGCTGTCATATGCTTGAAGTTTCCATAAAGCCATTCTGCCATGCCATCACCTGTTTCTAACCACTGGAGCCATTTTTTAACTGGACAGATATTCCAAATAAGCCGTCTAGAAGAGACAAAACAGACTTAATACATTTACATTATAGATTCCAATTAGAGAAGTAGCCTAGCAGAGGTAGTCTGGATACGGCAACAGTATAAAAAGGGATTATAATAATTTGAGAAACCATTCTTTAGCTTGTGAGAGATACATATATTAAAAAAATCAAAAACACACACACACCATGCAACCACACTCAACATACTTAAAGGGACAGTTTACTCAAAAATGTTCTCCCCTTTAATTTGTTCGAAATGATCTATTGTACCTGCTGGAGTGCATTGCATTGTTTACAAGTAGCTAGTTTAGCCCTTATTTTGGCATTTGAAATAGCTGATATAGCCTGTGGTATCCCAACCTATACAGAAAGTTTTTGGACTTAAAAGGACAGTCATTTTGGGAACAAAAACCATTTAAAAAAATTAAACTTGTCATTTACATTTTTATAATTAATATCCATTATTACTTTTTTTTGCATTTTTATGTTATTTACCTTTTAAATGTATAAGCTTTCCAGTGCCCTCTGAAATCAACTTTCAAAGGCCAATAAGCAGGGCAGTCGTATGACCTATGTACACCTGCTTATGTGCACAGACTGCCTGGCTTATTCATCCGCGCTCAGAAACTGAGAAGTGTTTGAGAATGCTGGCGCACCGGCAACCAATCAGCCTTCTCTGCAAGCCGACATCTCCAAGGCAACCAAAAAGCGTCCTCTGTGTCTGCAGATCTGCATGCAGTGGGTGTTCATTTTCTACTATGAGACCAACAGAACTAGAACAGCTTTGTTTTGAAGGGACAGTAAAGGTCTTGAATATCCAAAGCGCTTCATGGGCTTGCTGGTTAGTCACAGCACGCCCAGTCGTGCTATTGGAATAAACGTAGCTCGCTCCCGCTACTAGACCGGGTGTGCTGTGACTAACCAGCAAGCCCGTGAATCTCTTTGGATATTCAAGACCCGCTCAGTAGATCCTGGAGCGAAATCCAACGAAAATTCTGAAAATACTTTAACATTTTTCAAGTTACCGCTTAAATAATGTTATATAATTCTGCACTGTGTGCAGAATTATATAACATTATTCTGAACCTTTACTGTCCCTTTAAATGAAGAAAGGTGTCCGCTTTTTAAAGCAAATTTTTAATTTACTCCTATTATCATTTTCTTTATTCTCTTGGTATCTTTATTTGAAATGCAAGAATGTAAGTTTAGATGCTGGCCCATTATTGGTGAATAACCTGGGTTGTCCTTGCTGATTGGTGGATAAATTCATCCACCAATAAAGTAGTGCTGTCCAGAGTACTGAACAAAGAAAAAGCCTAGATGCCTTTTTTAAACAAAAATAGCAAGAGAACGAAGAAAAATTAATAGAGCATGCAATTTTTAAGCAACTTTCTAATTTACTCCTATCTGTATCACAAAAGAAAAATTTGGATTCAGTGTCCCTTTAAACAACTTTCCAATTTATTTCTATTACCAAATCTGCTTTGTTCTTTTGGTATCCTTTGTTAAAGAATAAAGCCAAGTCGGCTGAAAGGAACCCAGGAGTGTGCACATAAAATACAAAGTCTGTCAAAAGAACTGAAATAAGGGGCAGTTTGCAGAAGCTTAGATACAAGGTAATCCCAGAGGTAAAAAAATAGTCACCTAAAAGTGTTCTCCAATTTAAATTGTTCTCAATGATCCCTTTTACCTGCTGGAGTGCATTTAATTGTTTCTAAGTAACTCCTTTAACCCTATTTTGGCATTTGAAATAGTTTATTTAGCTTGTGGTTTCCAAACCTATACTGAAAGTTTAGATACTGGAGTCTCAGCTATTGAATAGCCTAAGTAAACACAGCCAGCAGAAGAAATGACACTCACAGTGGGGTGCAGGATAGTAAAGTAATAAAATGATCATTTTCCATTGTTCCCTTTATGTATTGAGCTTTAGTATTCCAGACTAAGATAAGGAAGCAAGTGTGTGTACACAAAGTGATAACATAATGAGCTAGGATATTACCTGAAGCTCAAACCATTGTAATAGGCTGTGGTTTAAACGCACAAAACCAGCTACTCCATATTCACAAATAAAATGTGTGAGAAGTTACATTTTCAGGTTTATCTTCTGCAGCCGGTATAAACAAGTCATTGAAAATACATTAATATAAAAACTATTTTACAGTGTACTGTCCCTTTAAGTTTTTTTTTTAGCACTGGCTGTTATGATCTCATGTGCAAGCAAGTACATTGAATATTTACATTAATAAATAGCTGCCTATGCTCGTCAACCTTGCTTAAGACGCTAAAACATTTTTTGTTTTATTTTTGAAGAAAAAAAAAAAAAAAGCTATATTGCTGCAGAACATACTATTTAATGCCCCTTTAAGAAACAAGATAGATATACAATATGACTCAAATTCTTCCCCTATTCCTTTAAAGGGGCACTGAACACAAATTAGTTTTTTCAGGATTCAGATAGAGCATGCAATTTTAAGCAACTTTCTAATTTACTCCTAGTATCAATTTCTTTGTTCTCTTGCAATCTTTATTTGATAAAGGCGGCATCTATGTTTTTTTCTTGTTCAGACCTCTGGACAGCTTTTTTATTGGTGGAAGAATTTATCCACCAATCAGCAAGGACAACCCAGGTTGTTCATCAAAAATGGGCTGGCATCTAAACTTACATTCTTGCATTTCAAATAAAGATACCAAGAGAATAAAGAAAATTTGATAATAGGAGTAAATTAGAAAGTTGCTTAAAATGTCATGCTCTATCTGAATCACGAAAGAAAAAAAATTGGGTTTAGTGTCCCTTTAAGGATAAAAGTCTATCAAAATTAAAAAGTACAGTCATACCACAAAAAGACACTACAAGGACAAGTGGACAACATTACAGGGTCATTGTAGTGGTAAAATTACATTAATTTGTTAGAATATGTCATTTTAAGGCTAGTGATCCTGCACCACTGTATGGGTTAAACACAAAGTAGAAGTACGTCTTGAGCAGGACATTATTGTTGGTAATAAAAATGACATGCTCTAATGCTATGTGTTTAGTCCCAAGTAGATACAATCAGTAGCACAACTCAGATGTTTAACTAGCGCCACCAATTGGGACCAGCACTGTTTTGCAAGCCCTTCTACTCTGTTTACTCCTTTAAGGGTTAAAACACACAATAATGCGGGGTCGCTAGTCTTAAAATTTGCCAATAACAAATTAGAGCATGTAATGATTTAACTATTATCACCATTTAATTATACTATGATAATATGTCTGCAACAAAAATTATCTACTGTTATACCGGAAACAGCTTGAATACTATGAATTTATTGTATTTTACAACAATTTAACTCTTACCTGTTGTAACAAAAGAGGCACAAACATTTTCTTTTGACAATGAACTAGACACTAAGTGTTGGCCGTATGTCAACTGGTGCTGTAGATCTGATAACTTTAGCATCACCTGCAGATACGGGGGGAAAAAAATACATACTACTTAACGTAAGAAACAGGACATTGTGGTAAATTTGCATTGCCTATAGTTAATACTCAAGCAGAACATGCAGAGATAAAACACTTAGAAGAATGAACATAAAGTCTTAAGGGCTATATTCTGGGCTGTACAGCATATCTATTTAGTGGGTTTAAGTTGTTAGTTATATGACCAAATGCTTCAAAACTACGGCCTAACAGTCGCTCCATATCATAATTTCATAAATGCAACAAAAATAAAATAAAGAACATAAGAAGGGAAAGAAAAGCAAGATAAATCCAGGTGTCTGCGGAATGGTATAAAAGGATCAGGAATTGGGTTAGTAAAGACTTGGTGATTATAGGCAGTGAGAGAGCAATAATAAATGCAACAGAATAGTTTACCATGAATGTTAGCTGTACATTTTCTGGGTTGGGCTTGCATGGGACATATGATGGGGAGCATGACCTAAGGCTGAGGAGACAAACTTGTAATGTACCACAGTATATAACTAGCCTTGGGTAGCTTCAGCAGGGGCCCTCTGCTTCCACTTCCCAAAGACACAGCTGCTATGAATAGCGTTTACTGTACCTACTGCCAATTAACATATGGAAAAGAGAGATCTTTGCCAAAGAGGAGTTACTTGGATATAGCATGTGTGAAGCAGTCATGTAGGAAAAGACAAGGGTCCTTAGAGTACTTTGAAAAGGAGCGATACGCCATTTTTTTTTTTTAAAGTGGTCATAATAAAGGTTAATGGAAATAATGTATAATGGTCATTAAAATATTGATATATTTAGGGATTATTATATCTTTACTGCATGTCCAAAGGCTTCAGAGACCATTTACAATCCACCATAGCTTTACAGCTGTACTCATGGGCACTGGGAGCAGGTGCGGACTGCTCTAAGTGTCCACAAGCACAGCTGCCACCATGACAGAGAGCTCACAGCAACGTCTGCGAATGACCATGATGGGCTTAAAAAGTACTTTAATAGAAGAAAATGCATAGCTTATTTTTATTTAATATAAACTATAAAGTCACAAACTTTACTTTGAAAAATAGGGAAAATTAAAAATGCTATATTCGAGGTAATAAAATTATTTTATTTTAAAATATCATGCTCATAGGCGTCAAGAGACAATTTACAATCCACCATAGCTTTACAGCTGTATCCATGGGCACAGGCGCGCACTGCTCCACATGTCCATAAAAACAGCTGCCACCATGGGCAGAGAGCTCACTGTAACATCTGCCAGTGATCATGTTGGGTCTAACAGGACAGAAGAAAGTAAATTATGCTGTTAAGCAGCCATTGAAAATAAGGGGAGGGGGATAAAATGCCACGCTAAAGGCAATAATTTATTTTAGACTAAACATGCCCAAAGGCTTCAGAAACGGTTTACGCCCCACCATAGCCTTACAGCTGTAGCCACGGGCACCAGGAGCAGGTGCGGACTGCTCTTAGTGTCCGCAAACTACAGCTGCCACCATGTGCAGAGAGCTCACTGTAACGTCTGCCAGTGACCATGTAGGGCTTTACGGGAGAGAAGTAATTTATGCTGTTAAGCAGTCTTTGAAAATAGGGGGAAATAAAATATAATCCTAGGGGTAGAAATTATTTTAGACTAGTCACATGTCCAGAGGCTTCAGAAACAGTTTACGCCCCACCATAGCTTTACAGCTGTAGTCACGGGCACCAGGAGCAGCCGCGGACTGCTTTTAGTGTCCGTAAACTACAGCTGCCACCATGTGCAGAGAGCTCACTGTAACATCTGCCAGTGACCATGTGACACCTACATATTAATAACCTGTACTTACCTTCAAACTGGTCTCACAGCCTTGTGGAAGAAAATTAAGCTGTCATATGCTTGAAGTTTCCATAAAGCCATTCTGCCGTGCCATCACCTGTTTCTAACTGCTGGAGCCATTTTTTAACTGGACAGATATTCCAAATAAGCCAGCTAGAAGAGACAAAACAGACAATACATTTACGTTATAGATTCCAATTAGAGAAGTAGCCT
Source organism: Bombina bombina (assembly GCF_027579735.1). Lineage (NCBI taxonomy): Eukaryota > Metazoa > Chordata > Amphibia > Anura > Bombinatoridae > Bombina > Bombina bombina. The sequence continues at coordinate 500,174,192 of NC_069503.1, read as the reverse complement.
AGCAGAGGTAGTCAGGATATGGCAACAGTATAAAAAGGGATTATAATAATTTGAGAAACCATTCTTTAGCTTGTGAGAGAGATACATATATTAAAAAAATCACACACACACCATGCAACCACACTCAACATACTTAAAGGGACAGTTTACTCAAAAATGTTCTCCCCTTTAATTTGTTCAAAATGATCTATTGTACCTGCTGGAGTGCATTGCATTGTTTACAAGTAGCTAGTTTAGCCCTTATTTTGGCATTTGAAATAGCTGATTTAGCCTGTGGTATCCCAACCTATACAGAAAGTTTTTGGACTTAAAAGGACAGTCATTTTGGGAACAAAACACATTTAAAAAGTTAAACTTGTCATTTACATTTTTATAATTATCATCCATTATTACTTTTTTTTGCATTTTTATGTTATTTACCTTTTAAATGTATAAGCTTTCCAGTGCCCTCTGAAATCAAACTTTCAAAGGCCAGTAAGCAGGGCAGTCGTATGACCTATGTACACCTGCTTATGTGCAGACTGCCTGACTTATTCATCCGCGCTCAGAAACTGAGCAGTGTTTGAGAATGCTGGTGCACCGGCAACCAATCAGCCTTCTCTGCAAGCTGACATCTCCAAGGCAACCAAAAAGCGTCCTCTGTGTCTGCAGATCTGCATGCAGTGGGTGTTCATTTTCTACTATGAGACCAGCAGAACTAGAACAGCTATGTTTTAAAGGTTCAGAATAATGTTATACAATTCTGCACACAGTGCAGAATTATATAACATTATTTAAGCGGTAACTTGAAAAATGTAAAAAGTATTTACAGAATTTTCATTGAATGTTTGACTCCGCTCCAGGATCTATTGAGCGGGTCTTGAATATCTAAAGCGCTTCATGGGCTTGCTGGTTAGTCGCATCACGCCCAGTCATGCTATTGGAATAAATGTAGCTCGCTCCCGCTACTAGACCGGGAGTGCTGTGACTAACCAGCAAGCCCGTGAAGCTCTTTGGATATTCAAGACCCGGTCAGTAGACCCTGGAGCGGAGTCCAACGTTCAATGAAAATTCTGAAAATACTTTTACATTTTTTAAGTTACCGCTTAAAGAGACACTGAACCCAAATTTTTCCTCTTTCATGATTCAGATAGAGCATGCAATTTTAAGCAACTTTCTAATTTACTTCTATTATCATTTTTTATTCATTCTCTTGCTATCTTTGTTTGAAAAAGGCATCTAAGCTAAGGAGCTATCACTTTTTTGGTTCAGACCATTGGACAGCACTTGTTTATTGGTGCTGTCCGATCAGCAAGGACAACCCAGGTTGTTCACCAATAATGGGCCGGCATCTAAACATAGATTCTTGCTTTTCAAATAAACAAAGAGAATGAAGAAAATTTGAGAATAGGAGTAAATTAGAAAGTTGCTTAAAATTGCATGCTCTGTCTGAATCACCAAAGAAAAAAAATTGAGTTCAGTGTCCCTTTAAATAATGTTATATAATTCTGCACTGTGTGCAGAATTATGTAACATTATGTTGAACATTTACTGTCCCTTTAAATGAAGAAAGGTGTCTTTTTTTTGTTTACCAAGTCCCTTACAGCGAGTGTCCCAGACTACCTTCACCAACAGTGCTAAACTGGGAGCTTCCAAGTACGTTTGTAAAATGTTCTATACTGGATTTTTAAATCAGTATCTGTGCATATTCTTCTTTATAGTAGTGTATTACATGCAGTTAAATGAAAATTGGTGTATACTGTCCCTTTAATGATTTCATATACTTGATCAAAATAAAAGCCATTAACTTGTAATGTGTTAGTAAAATAGATTTTATATCATAATCCCTTTATTATCCATTCCCCTGTTCTGCATAACCAACGCTGTTATAGAAATATACTTTTTACCTCCAATTAACTTGTATCGATGCTAATGAAGACTGCCTTCTTATCTCAGATCTTTTGACAGTAAGAGTATTGGCCCTGCGCCGACCCAACCCCTACTGGCCTGAGAGAGGTGGTGCCTAGTTACCACCGGGTTAGTGGAATCTAATGTAGTGGGATCCCTCAGGCGCCTAACAAAAAGGCAGAGGGGAATAAATTAGGATGATCTAGCCCACGGGGAAGATGCAACGATACTATGTGCTAAATAGATTATGCAATGGGTGTACAAATAGGATGTAAGCAATGAAAAATGTTACAATTTATTATACACAATCTGCACAAGTTGAATTCATGGATCCATGATACAAAATACACAGTAGCATAAGACAATAAAAAATTTTTTCACAGTGACATAGGACAATAAAAAATTAAAACAATGTATAAAATCAATGGGCTATTAATTATCAAGATAGTATTAATAGCCCATTGATTTTATACATTGTTTTAATTTTTTATTGTCCTATGTCACTGTGAAATTTTTTTTTATTGTCTTATGCTACTGTGTATTTTGTATCATGGATCCATGAATTTAACTTGTGCAGATTGTGTATAATAAATTGTAACATTTTTCATTGCTTATATCCTATTTGTACACCCATTGCATAATCTATTTAGCACATAGTATCGTTGCATCTTCCCCGTGGGCTAGATCATCCTAATTTATTCCCCTCTGCCTTTTTGTTAGGTGCCTGAGGGATCCCACTACATCAGATCTTTTGACAGACTTGCATGTCAGGCAATAAATGTGCTTACTGTTAAATAACTCCACGGCCATGTGCACAATGTTATCTATATGAAACACATGAACTAACGCTCTCTAGCAGTGAAAACTGTCAAATGTATTCACATAAGAGGCGGCCTCTAAGGCGTTATGAGCCTACCTAGGTTAGCTTTCAACTAAGAATACAAAAAGAACAATGCAAATTGGAAAGTTGTTTAAAATGGCATGCACTATCTGAATCATGAAAGTTTAAGTCTGACTAGACTGTCCCTTTAAGTCCAAGTAATTGACAAACTATGTAAACACAGCCAGCAGTAGAAATTACACTCCCGGTGGGTGGGTAAGAGCGATAACTAAATAAAATACTTTTCCATTGTAAGTATTGGGGTTTGGTTTACAAACAGACACAAGATAAGGAAGCAAAATGTGTGTACACAAACTGGTAACATAATGAGATCAATTTTACCTGCAAGGTCAACTCATTTTAAAGCCAGAAATTTAATATCTATAAATAAACCCGAAGATGCAATTTCCCATACATTTTATATACTCTGCAGCTGGTATAACAAGTCATTGGAAATACATTAAGCAAAAAACTATTTTACAGTATACTGTCCCTTTAAATAGAAAGGTAAAAACAGAAATGTGCATAAATGCATTTAAATAGAAGCATTTTCACAATACTGTATACAAAACATGCTTAAACAACACAAAGCCCACTGAATGAATTTAAAGAATAGTTTACTAGCAGGCAAGTTTTTTTCCTTTAAAATATTAAAAACCTTCCATGTTTTGGAAGTCTGTGTGTGTTGTGTATGCTTGTCCCTTTAAAGATTGTGTGTATTATGTGTGTCTGCGACTATCCCTTTAAGACTGAGTGTTCCTTGGGTGCTTGTGCACCTGTACCATTAAGATTGCACGCTTGTTTTTTTTCCCTTTAAGTCTGTGTGCATTGTGTGTGCCTGTCCCTTTAAGACTGTGTTCCTTGTGTGCCTGTACCATAATTTCATGCATGTGGTGTGCTGTCCCCTTAAAGGTACATGAAACTCACAATTTCTTTCATGATTTAGAAAGAGCATGCAATTTTAAACAATTTTCCAATTTACTTCCATTATCTTATTTTCTTCATTCTCTTGATATCCTTTGTTCAAAAGCATATCTAAATAGGCTCAGTAGCTGCTGATTGGCTGACCCATGTGCATTGATATTTCTTCAACAAAGGATATCTGAAGAATGAAGCAAATTAAATAATAGAAATAAATTGGAATGTTGTTTAAAATGGTATTCTCTATCAGAACCATGTAAGAAAAAAAATGGGTTTCATGTCCCTTTAAGTTTGTGTGCCTGCCCCTTTAAGACCTTGAGAGTGTGCACATACTGTGATATGTCCCTTTAAGACTGTGTGTGGCGCAAGTTTTCTATTTAAAGGCTGTGTGTGCATGCCCCTTTAAGACTGTTCCCTTTTTCTTCTGGAGATATAACCATTCCTGCATTATTGTTGGTCACCCCATACCAATATTTAAAGTTAAATATTGCTGTAAATCCAAGAAAATAACTTAAATTTAATTAAATGTTGTTAAATCTGCTAGAAAAAAAACATAAAAATGAACTGTTTCGCCAGAAATGTGTAATATACCCATTTATTTAAATGTTGGCTATTTCTATTGGATATAATAATAATAATAATAATAATAATAATAATAATAATAATAATAATAATAATAATAATAATAATAATAATAATAATAATAATAATAATAATAATAATAATAATAATAATAATAATAATAATAATAATAATAATAATAATAATAATAATAATAATAATAATAATAATAATAATAATAATAATAATAATAATAATAATAATAATAATAATAATAATAATAATAATAATAATAATAATAATAATAATAATAATAATAATAATAATAATAATAATAATAATAATAATAATAATAATAATAATAATAATAATAATAATAATAATATAATAGCATAATTATGTGATAACACAGGAACAAGCTACACAGCCCATTACTTCAGTACAAAGCAGTTTGTTTTTTAACTACAGATCTGTATCTCATTTACTTAGGAACTTTTTATCCACTGAAATAAAGAGTATGTTCTCTTATTTGTAATCTGAGCTATACATCAAATCAATGCTACACAACTAAATGTTTATAAACAGCAAGAAATCTTTTGTAAAAGTTTAACAGCAAAATGCTTGCAGTATTAATGGGTAAAGCATAGGTAGTGAAGATAGTGCATTTGATTCTGCATTGCAGCTAAACAGGTTACTAGGTCACATTTAAAGCATAATAAGCAGACAATTTAAACACTGCACACGCATCTGCAGGCAAACACATGATATAAACATCACTGCTGAATATAAGATACAAATCACATATTTAACACAACTCAAAGTAATGCAAATCTCACCTGCTAAACACCAAACATCTCATGATTTTTTTGGCGCAATTTCAGCCTTCCAGAAGCTTGTGTACAGGAAGTCAGCAAGATTCAAATGCAACCTCATGGCTTTATGATCATGTGGCATACACCAACCAATCAGAATAAAGGGGGTTTCGTTTTTTTTTTTGTTTTTTTTTGTTTTTTTTTAACTTGCTTTATTTGTATGTAACACTACATGATGAATAGTGAATTTCTGACGAAACAATTCATTTTTATGTATTTTTTTTTTCTAGCAGATTTAACAACATTTAATTAAAATTAAGTTATTTTCTTGGATTTACAGCAATATTTAACTTTAAATATTGGTATGGGGTGACCAACAATAATGCAGGACTGGTTATATCTCCAGAAGAAAAAGGGAACAGTCTTAAAGGGGCATGCACACACAGCCTTTAAATAGACAACTCACGCCACACACAGTCTTAAAGGGACAGATCACAGTATGTGAACCTTGCACACTCTCAAAGTCTTAAAGGGGCAGGCACACACAACGCACACAAACTTAAAGGGACATGAAACCCATTTTTTTCTTACATGGTTCTGATAGAGAATACCATTTTAAACAACATTCCAATTTATTTCTATTATTTAATTTGCTTCATTCTTCAGATATCCTTTGTTGAAGAAATATCAATGCATATGGTCAGCCAATCAGCAGCTACTGAGCCTATTTAGATATGCTTTTGAACAAAGGATATCAAGAGAATGAAGAAAATAAGATAATGGAAGTAAATTGGAAAATTGTTTAAAATTGCATGCTCTTTCTAAATCATGAAAGAAAAATTGTGAGTTTCATGTACCTTTAAGGGGACAGCACACCACATGCATGAAATTATGGTACAGGCACACAAGGAACACTTAGTCTTAAAGGGACAGGCACACACACACACACACACACACACACAATGCACACAGACTTAAAGGGAAAACAAACCACACGCATGCAATCGTAATGGTACAGGCGCACAAGCACCCAAGGAACACTCAGTCTTAAAGGGATAGTCGCAGACACACATAATGCACACCACCTTTAAAGGGACAAGCATACACAACACACACTTAAAGGGACAACAAAGCACATGCATGCAATCTTAATGGTACAGACGCACAAGCACCCAAGGAACATGCAGTCTTAAAGGGACAGGCGCACACACAATGCACACAGCCTTTAAATTGTCAAGCACACACAACGCACACAGACTTAAAGTGACAGCACACCACACATATGCAATATTAATGGTACAGGCACATAACCACCCAAGGAACACTCAGCCTTAAAGGGGTATGCATACACACATAATGCACACAGCCTTTAAAGAGACAAGCCCAAACAACGCAAACAGACTTTAAGGGACAACAAACCACATGCATGCAATCTTAATGCTACAGACGCACAAGCACCCAAGGAACACTCAGTCTTAAAGGGACAGGCACACACACAATGTGCGCAGCCTTTAAAGAGACAGACACACACACACAGACTTAAAGGGGCAACACACCACATGCATGCAATCTTAATGTTATAGGCGCACAACTACCCAAGGAACACTCAGTCTTAAAGGGGTAGGCATACACAAATAATGCACACAGCCTTTAAAGGGACAGGCACAACACACACAGACTTAAAGGAACAACAAACCACATGCATGCAATCTTAATGGTAAAGGCGCACAAGCACCCAAAGAACACTCAGTCTAAAGGGATAGTCGCAGACACACAATGCATACAGCCTTTAAAGAGACCCGCAGACACAACACACAGATTTAAAGGGGCAACACACCAAAAGCATGCAATCTTAATAGTACAGGTGCACAACCACCAAAGGAACACTCAGTCTTAAAGGGGTAGGCATACACACAACCTTTAAAAGGGACAGATCACCATATGTGTGCACACACAACCTTGCACTCTCTCAAAGCAATGCACTCAGCCTTAAAGGGTCATACACATACACTCATGCACACAACTCACTCAGCCTTTAAAAAGACAACTTATACCACAGGCACACAATCTTATTGGTAAAGGAGCACAAATACCCAAGGCACACAGTCTTAAAAGAACAGCTGATACCATACACAGTCTGAGAGGCAAACACAAGTCTGTGTATCCTTCAGACTAGTACCAGGCTCCTCTCCCCTGGACTCCTCCTCAGGCATTAAAGGGACATAAAACTCAAATATGTTCTTTCATTATTTAGATAGAGCATGCAATTTTAAACTTTCTAATTTACTTCTATTATCTAAACTGTTTTGTTCTATTTTGTTCTTATTGACAGGGATATCTAGGTAGACTCAGGAGATGCTGATTGGTGGCTGCACATATATGTCTCATGTTATTGGCATTCCCAATGCTCCTAGTAATGCATTGCTGCTGCTTCAACAAAGGATGCAAAGGAGAATGAAGCAAATTAAATAATAAAGTAAATTGGACAGCTGTCTAAAATTGTATTCTCCATCTGAATCATGAAAGAAACATTTTAACTTCCATGTCCCTTTAAGGCCTAATTGATCTTCTATGCCTCCTTAAAGGTACAGGACACCTTACTGCAGCATTAACAAAAATCACTCTCTTTGACAAAAGCCCTTTATGATACTACCCCTGTCACATAAATTACACAATTGGGGCTGTTAGCTACTGGGACTCATGAAGCACCTAAGTGAACAGAGCTTTAAAAGGGCACTGTCTTAAAGAGACAGGCACACAGCCTTTAAAGGGACAACTGCACGCAATTTTAATGGTACACACCTTAAAGGAAAAGATTACACCACACATAAAAACAGACAACACAGTCTTAAAGGGACAGATGCACTCACACAATGCATACAGCCTTAAAGCAAAGGGACAGATCACAGCATGCACAAAGACAGGTGGTGCATGCAGTCTCAAAGGGAGAGCTAACACCACACGCACACTGTCTTCAGGATATAGTCGTACACAGAGTCACACAACCTTAAAGTGAATGTAAATTTTGATGCTAAAGTGCCCAGTTTTTAAAAATTCGATTAAAAACAGGAGCACTTTAATTCATCAAAATTTACATTTCTCTCGTGTTGTGAAATGTTTTTTACCTTTTAATCTTGACAGCAGCTCCAGCTTCCTCCACCCGTCGCAAAGCCTCTTCCTGGGTCTAAAATGAGGAATCCGGGTTCCTCCAATCACGGCATTGAAACAGACACCGATTCCCCGGGGGAAGCCGTGATTGGAGGATGACCAATTCATCATTTCTGACATCAGAAATGGCTTGCGACGACCGGAGGAAGCTGGATGTTCCCCTGTTTTTAATCAAATTTTTAAAAACCGGGCACTTTAGCATCAAAATTTTACATTCACTTTAAAGGAACAGCTCACACCATGCGGACACAGTCTTAAATGGGCTTACACACACAATACATGCAGGTTACAGGGACAAACAACAGCAGGCACAAAAACACACAGCCTTAAAGGGACAGCTCACAGTTTTCATGCACAGATTCAAAGGGTTAAAATGGTTTAAAATTGTTATTGTTTAAAAAGATAGATAATCCCTTTATTTACCATTCCCCAGTTTTGCATAACCAACACTGTTATAGAAATATGCTTTTTTACCTTTTTTACCTTGTATCTAAACTTCTGCTGACTGCCTCCTTCTGAGGTCTTTTGACAGACTTGCATTACAGGCAATTAGTGCTGACTCTTAAATAACTTCACGTACATGAGCACAATGTCATCTATATGAAACACATGAACTAACGCCCTCTAGCTGTGAAAAACTGTCAAATGCATTCACATAAGAGGCAGTCTTCAAGGGTTTAGAAATTAGCATATGAGCCTAACTAGGTTTAGCTTTCAACTAAGAATAACAAAACAACAAAGCAAATTTGATGATAAAAGTAAATTAGAAAGTTGTTTAAAAGTACATGCCCTATCTGAATCATGAATGTTTAAAGGGATGGTTCATGGTAAACAAACCCTTGAAGAGATGACTCAAAGCATTCATACACAGCCTTAAAGGGACTTTATACAGCAATTTTCATATAACTGCATGCAATATACACTACTATCAAGAAGAATATGCACATGCACTGATATGAAAATCCAGAATAAAACCTTTTAAAAAACAAACATACTTAGAAGCTCCCAACTTAGCACTGTTGATAAGGTTAGGCTGGGACACCCACTGAAATGGGCTGAGACAATGACACTCTCCCCTCCTTGCATATGAAAAGACCCATTACACAACCAGGAGTCTGTAGACATCAGTATACATCTAAAACTTTGGGGCTTGGTTAGGAGTCTGAAAATTAGCACAATGTGCATGTTTGTCCATTTAAGACTGAATGCATTGCGCTGTACCTTTAAGGCTGTGTGAACATTATTTTAATAGAAGTGCGCAGGAATATTTTTGGGGTTAGACAAATAATATATTACGAATAATTGGCCATTATATTCATTTTTCATCTTGTTTTAAACAAAACGAATACCGACCATTCATGGAACTTTTAAATTTGTTTTAATTAAACAAATGTAAATATTCCTTTGCCACAAGTGAAAAAGTTCACTTGTATCGTAAAATACTTACTTTTAGTGCGTTTGAGAGCTGCGCTAATCCTGATCCTTCTTCGCAGAGTGCGCGCTAATAGGAGGCGGATCAATCGGTCGCAAGGCACTTCCTGGAGTCAGGCCACACTGTCAACGATCTGAGATTTCGACTGATCGACCACGTACCGACCCCACGGAGGGGGGGAGACAGAGATAACATGCTACTCCGCAAAGAATCAAGGTGGATCTATGAACTTGGTACCCTCAGTCCCAGGGGTCTCAACACCCACACAGGATGGCAATGTTATTTATGAACGCTGAGACCCAGTCTATATGAATATTGATGTCCATTTCAATGAGAGCTCATGATCCATTTGTTCTTAGTCTTTATTCTATCTCTATTTCTCTTTCCTTTCGAACTTGACTTCTTGATTCCCCCGTATTTTTATTTAATGTGGTTTCATTTTCTGTATGGTGGCTGTTTTCTGTCTTATTTACTACTGGCTTTTTCTTCTTCTACAGTTTCTTCCCCCCTTGTTTTCCCTCGTCTTTTATATATTATTCATTTACTTTCTTTATTTTTCTTTATTTTATATATTTTTATATTTTATTTATATTTATTTTATTTTTGTTTTGGTTAGTTTATTTTAATTTATTTTATTTCATTTTATTTAGTTTATCTCATTTGATTTTATTTTATTTTATGTTATTTTATTTTATTTTATTTTAATTTTATTTAATTTTATTTCAATTTTACTATTTTTCCAGACCCTGAATACAGTTGATTGATCTAAAAGCACAATGTAACCGAAGACAATGCTGATTTCTCTGTCCTATATTGCCCCTATGTAATATCCATAGGTGGTTCTCTTGACATCATGTTGTTAATATTGTGTCCATTATATGGACGAATTAATTTTAACATTATTTCAATTTTAATTTTAATTATATTCACTTTGTGCTTACCCCGTGTTGCTTTTTAGCTTGGGTGGTCTACTTCACACCAAACCCATAATCGGTGCCACAATTATGGTTAGATACAAGGCTGGTGGAGCCTTTACAAGGAACCGACAGTGATATACTTTTCACTTTTTCGTGATTACTTACTATGGATATATAATAGCTTATATGTTGTTTTATTCATATAGATTATATGTATATAGGTTTCTCGGTTTGTATATATAGTTCCTTTTTTACACTGTTTACACTTTACTCTTAGGATGTTGTTTGATGCACAGAATAGGAGTCTGCATGCAGCGACCGTGGAAATAGATAGGTATTAGAAACAACAGTTGGTTGTTATGAAATATACAACTAAGATTTATTTGTTTATACTTTTCACTTTTTTGTGATTACTCTCTATGGATATATAATAGCTTATATGTTTTATACATATAGGTTTTATACATATAGGTCCCCCTTTTTTACATATATTGTTTCTATTTACACTGTTTACACTTTATTCTTAGGATGTTGTTTGATGCACAGCATAGGAGTCTGCATGCAGCGACCGTTGAAACAGACAGGTATTATAAATAACAGTTTGTTGTTGTGAAATAAACAGCTGAAATTTATTGGTAGTGTTATACGAATATAGCCGTGTTCGCCATTGACAGTCTATGTGTGGCCCAGGATGGAAACTGCTTGTCACTTTTAGACGAGTGTGATTATTTTAATAGATTAGCCCATCATCTCTGATACAGAGGCACAGAGGCGGACAATAACACAGTGATGATCTTGTTACGCCCATGGGGGTGTGGACACACGGCTGATTGGTCGGATCTCGCCATCTCTTTAACAGCATTAATTTGGCTGAGCAACGCCTTTGTTATCCGATATGCGAAAGCCGCTGTGATCTCTATGGCGAGTGTATCGCTGCATCTGTCCATGACTGGCAAGCAGCGATCTGATCCGATTTAGCTAAATGTTTTTACTGTGTTGCTATAGGCAACAGGCATAGTCAGTGACAGGTGGGCGTATCTGGAAAGCGTAATGGTATGACGCTTCTGATACAGAATGCTATTAGGCTGCTGATTGGTACTATTATAATTCCCACAAGTCTGATGACGGCCCATTGGTGGAATTACGATCTACATGACTGGGATCACACTGATTGGTTGAATTACGATCCTCACATAATATGGTTTTTTCTTCGTTGTTTCTTCGTTTTTTCCTTTGTTTATGGTCGTTTAGCAGCTGATTAGAAAGGGTTGAACTGTGATTATTCCCCCCACTCTATTAGCAACACGGGGTCCTATGTTTTATCTCACTTGATTAACTTACTTTGCACTATTGTAATATCGATCACTATTTGTTACTGGGTAAGATAGGTTTTGTTACCTTGACCGTGATTGGTCACACTTATGGGGAGGGTATTTTTGGAGCCTATTTAAGGCCTGCTTTTTCACATTGTTAGCTTGTCAGAGGAAGGGACTGTTATTGTCCCGAAACGTCACTCGTTTGAATTAAAGTCTTTTGTCACAGTTGGAATCGTTCAGTGAGTGCTTCTTTGCTACAGTTTATCTATTATCTTACAGCACCCTGACAAGTTGCATAAGTTGGTGAGAGTGCACTTACACCATCACTTGAGATATATATATATATATATATATATATATATATATATATATATATATATATACTATCATATATAGATTTCTGGCAGGCTTATGAACCAAGATATTCAGCTAAGTGCAGGAACTTAAGTAAGAATGTTACAAGTGTGGGGTCTCGGTAGTTTCAGAACATGTGTTCTCATGAGTGCAGGATCACCCCACGTGCTGCATCTAGTATTATAGTATATAGTCCAAACGACTCACAAATGTATTCATATGAGAGGCCCTGCTAAGCAATGCTCAGTCTATAGAGGTGCTGGAAAAAACTTGTTGCATATAATGGGTAATTTTCAACATCTTAACATAGAATAAATAACTAACAGGTCTGTGTTGTTATGGAAAAGCTTTAAACACAAGCATATTTACTAAAAAGTGTTGCCTTATCATGTCATCTAGATTAGAGGTTGCAATACTAAATCAGCCCAGGGGCTTCATAAAAAACACTAGATAATATCCAATGTCCCGTCTCTAGTAAATTGTGGGATTAAAATCACCAGACATCACCAGTAGCAGAGTCTCAATGTCCAGTAGACTTAGATCCACATCCAGCGGCACTCTTCAACCCTCTCCTTTCCTACGAGCTAGTGAAAAGGCTATACACCCAGACTTTACACAGCCCACCAAGGCATCTGCAAACACTGTTAGTCTCCTATGGAGGGGCCTGTGCGAGATCCAAAATGGCCGACCTGCGCTGAATCCCATCCTGTGATGGGGCCTCACGGACTCCACAATGTAAGCTACAAAACCAGGGGGCCCATCAGACACTGGGCGGGCAATTCTGACCTTACTAGATAGTGTACTCCTGAGGAACTTTGCCGCGGGCATGCTCAGCCGTCTCTTCTCGCTAAGAAAGCCAGTCTCAGCCTCTGCTCTCCGCACTGGACCGGCGGCCGTATCCCCCCACGCAGCAGCCAGGGCCAAGGGGTATGGTTCCTCAATACCGGTTTGCATGGGGTGAGTAAATCTGATCTCACCGGGCTTTGACTTCTGGCCAGCAAAGCACAAAGTACTCTCTTGTGGTTCAGCAGAGCCCATGTCCCTTACTGTTGTATCCTCAGCAGAATGATCCCGGGCACTAACAGCCTGCAGTTTTAATATAAGGTGATCAAATCTGGCCAGCATCACAGACTCATGTTCCGCAAGCATAGCTTGTACTGCACTGTATAAATCCTCCATCCTAAAGGCTGTAGGACTCCGAGCAGCGCAGATGGCAGCGCAGTGTAATGCTGTGTAGCGGTTAGTTACTCTCAGGCAGCAAATATGTCCGTATCTTAGGTGTTGATGGCCTTTATGGCCTGTTTGTCACCAGGCTGATGTCACTTACCCCCCGATAGTGAAGGGTCAATTGCAGTGGTAAATCACGTCCGTTCTGGCCATTGCGGCCTAAGGGCCCAATGCTGGTATGTTACCAAGATCATTCAGACGTCATAAATCTTGCACTCCGCAGACTCCCGGTTCATAGTCTGACTGATATTTCAGCTACAGGGGTGACCTGGGGTGATTTTATGTGCAATAATCTTGATGTTTAGTTCTTTTATTAACGTTTATGGCAGGAGCTATGATCAGACACGTCCACTCAGAAAGTTAGTTGGCTCCGCCCCCCCTTGGGGGGGCTTTTTTATTTTGATAGGGCTATTAGATTAGGAGTAATTCATTTTTATTTTTGATAATTTCTTTTTTTATTTTGTGTAATTTAGTGTTTATTTTTTTGTAATTTAGATAATTGTAGTTTGTTAATTTAATTTATTTAATTGTATTGTAATTGTTAGGTGTTAGTATAACTCAGGTTAGGTTTTATTTTACAGGTAACTTTGTATTTATTTTAACTAGGTATTTATTATTTTATAAAATATTTTACCAGGAAGTATACATTGAGATTTCTCTCGTTTTCAAGTATGTCCTGGGTCCACAAAACATTGCATTGATACAATAGGGTACAATAAGATACAAAAAAAAAAAATATTAATACATAATATATGCAAAATTTAACATAGAACAGGTAGGAAATATATAATCAACCATGACAGGTGTATTCTGTTTTGAGATATGCTGAGAGGGATCTCTTGAAGGATTTTAGACTTGGGGAGGGTTTTAAAGTGTGCGGGAGATCGTTCCATAATTGTGGTGCTCTGTAGGAAAAGGAGGATTGAGCCGCTTTCTTTTTGTATGGAAGCAGACTCAATAATGTGCTGGATCGGAGGTTATGGGTGGTGGGAATAGCCGGGGAGAGCATTCTGCTCAGGTAGGGTGGGAGCTTCCCAGAAAAGCTCTTAAACACAAGGCTGGAAAGATGGAGGGTGCGTCTGGATTCCAGCGACAGCCAGTTTAGTTATTTTAGCATGTCACAATGGTGGGTCTTGTAGTTACATTGTAGCACAAAGTGGCAGAACGAGTTTTACAGTGTATTAAGTTTATTAAGATGAGTTTGCGGTGCAGGTGCATATACTACATCTCCATAATCCATGATTGGCATCAGCATTTGCTGTACAATTTTTTCCTTTACTGTAGGGCTGAGGCAGGATTTGTTTCTGTACAGGGCACCTAGTTTGGGATAGAATTTAGATGCACGTTTTTCTATGTGGAGGCCAAAAGATAAATTGGGGTCTAACAACATACCCAAGTATTTGAAAGAGTGGACTGTGGTCAGTGTGCAATTTGATTTTGTTTTAATGCGTAGATGGGAATTTTGTAGTTTGTGTAATTTAGGTACCATTCCAAAGATCATTGTGACAGTTTTGTCAGTGTTTAGGAAGAGTTTGTTTTTTGAGATCCACTTTTCTACCTCTGTGAACTGGTCTTGGAGCAGTGCCTCAAGCTGCGGCAGATTGGGTTTGTTTACATAGATTACCGTGTCATCTGCATACATGTGTACAGTTGAGGATTTGCAGACATTTGGCAGATCATTTATAAATAATGTAAATAGTAGGGGGCTGAGAATGGAACCTTGGGGAACACCACATGTGACTAAGAGAGGGAGGGAGTCACTGTCAGAACTGTGATCGATCCGATACATATGATTGAAACCAGGCTAGCGGTCAATCACCAATACCTGAGTTTTTTTAGTTTGAGCAGTAGTATGTCGTGGTCTACTGTGTCAAAGGCCTTTGCAAAATCAAGAAAAATAGCTCCAGTTAGGTCTCCTTGTTCCATGCCAGTTTGGATGTCGTTGCAAACTTTTAGGAGGGCAGTTATAGTGGAGTGATTTGGGCAAAAACCCATTTGAACAAGGGTCATATAGCTAGATTGTTGGTAATACTCACATAGTTGTGTATGGACGCATTTTTCTAAGATTTTTACAATACTTGGTGCAATGATATTGGGCGATAGTTAGTAACCATGGTTAACTCCCCACTTTTATGGATAGGCACTACTCTTGCAGTCTTCCAAAGTTTGGGTATGTATCCAGACACCAAGGATTTGTTAAATAGGGTTGTGACAGGTTTAGCAATTGCTGGCGCACTGAGCTTCAAAGACATTGCTGGGATTTGATCAGGTCCAGACTGGTTTTTCATTTTTAGATTATTAAGGAGGTTCTTAAGGGGACACTGAACCCACATTTTTTCTTTTGTGATTCAGATAGAGCATGAAATTTTAAGCAACGTTTTAATTTACTCCTATTATCAAATTTTCTTCATTCTTTTGGTATCTTTATTTGAAATGCAAGAATGTAAGTTTAGATGCCGGCCCATTTTTGGTGAACAACCTGGGTTGTTCTTGCCGATTGGTGGATACATTTATCCACCAATAAAAAAGTGCTGTCCAGAGTACTAAACGAAAAAAAAAGTTTAGATGCATTTTTTTTTCAAATAAAGATAGCAAGACAACGAAGAAAAATTGATAATAGGAGTAAATTAGAAAGTTGCTTAAAATTTCATGCTCTATCTGACTCACAAAAGAAAAAAAATGTGGGTCCAGTGTCCCTTTAATGACATTGATGGGTACAGGTCTAAAATTGAACTTTTCTATATTGTGTCTTTGTAGATTTAGTGGGGCCTGATCCACATTTGTAGTTTCAGGATGCATGTCATTTATTAGTTTGTCAATCAGGGTGGTGGAGCATCTGACAAAATAATTGTTAAAGGCATTTGCTACTTTTATGGGAAGTTGCAGGGTTTGGTTGTCCACTTTGACAGTGGAGGGTTGGGAATGGATTGGGGGAGTGTGTAAGTTATTTATGACTTTCCAAAACTTTCTAGGGTTTGATATGTTATTTTTCAGATTTTCACAGAAATATTGGGCCTTGGCCAATTTTGTTTGTTTAGTGCATTTATTTCTCCATTTTCTATATACACAGTGATCGTTCATAGAGCCAGTATGCTTGAACTTTGACCACAATGAATCCCGAAATTAGTACATTTGAATGAGGTCAGCTGTGATCCCATTCATATGCGCTCCTTTTACTCTCACCTTACGCAGCGGGCATGCAAATTCCAAACTTGTAGGAGTCCGGACTGAAGGAATTCAACTGCAGAGTCTAAATCTGGAATTAGGTTTAATCTGTGCCAGGGGAGGTTCTTGATGTCATTTAGAAATGATTGAAGATTAATTTTTTTGAAGGACCTCATGATTTTAACCTTGGGAGAGGATTTAGTAGCCCTAAATTTGCGCACGCAGTATACTAAGCAATGGTCACTGAAACTGTTAGGGAGAACACCTTTCTCCTGGATTCGGTCAGGGAAAGTGGAGAGAATCCAATCGAGGAGGGTATGGTTATGGCTTTTAATGTTTAGTTGGGGAGGAGATTAATTGCGTTAGCTGCAAAGTCTTAAATGGTGAGCAATAACTACTGCTTTTAGGATTCAGCCAATCAATATTAAAATCTCCAAAGACCAGAATTTCTTTTTGGGTTTTGAGCTATGGTTTCACTAAGGAGATGGGCTATGTTAGAAAGGGAATGCACCGGGTAGCTAGGTGGGCTGTAGATTCCTGCAACAATGATTGATTTACTGCACGGATATCAATTGTGCCAGAAAGGAAATCAAAGGTGGCAGGAGAGCTAGATTTTTGTAAGGGGAAGAACTTTATGGAATTGTCAACATAAATTACAATGCCGCCTCCTCTTTTTGCTCTGTCATTTCTATGGCATGAATACCCATGTATAGCAATGGCAGAGTCAGGTATTTTTACGGATAGTCACAATTCACAATGATTTTGGGCTTGTAATGTGAACACCATGCTTGCAGTGCATCAATATTTGGTAGTAAGCTGCGGATATTACAGTGCACAAAGGAGAGGCCTTTTTTAGCTTGAAGGCTAGGAATGGAATTTGTTGGGGGACCAGGGTTAGACTCTACATCATTTGCAAGAGCAAGTAACATAA
Source organism: Bombina bombina (assembly GCF_027579735.1). NCBI lineage: Eukaryota > Metazoa > Chordata > Amphibia > Anura > Bombinatoridae > Bombina > Bombina bombina. The sequence goes on along the minus strand of NC_069503.1, from coordinate 500,156,621 downwards.
GGAATAGGAATTTGGACATAATTTTTGATTGGCCATAAATTGAATGGGATACTTTATAATTTTGTGAGGGTAGGGGGGCTGTTTTATATAACTCTCCCCCAGCACTCAGCAGATAAGTTATGGCAACAGAGTAGGCCATGGTGTATGATCATTTGTTTTCCAGTTTGAGGTGTTTGCTTATGGCGGTAGTGATGTGAACAAAATTGGAGTGAGAAAAGGGTTATTCCGAATAACAGTATGGTAATATTTGGATTCATGTTAGTGGTATGAGGTGTGTAGATGAAAACAAAAACACAAATAGTAAAAAATAAATAAAAAAGTATATAATATTGAGGTGTGATATATAGCTACTTGTAGGGAGAGAGGGTATGTATGCTATAGGGTTGAGTGAATGGAAGGATGTGCTGATCAGTGATTGCACCTGTCATTTCAGGAGAATGAAAGTTATGTGGGAGACTATCTATAAATTAGCAAATGAGCTTGGGGTGGGTGAGGGGCAGGGAAATTGTCTTCCAGAAGGCTACCTGTTGCTTGCAAATGGCATTTTAACACCTGAGTGAAATATCCTTGTATTTTCTTGGAGTTCTGGGGCAGGAATATATTTCAAATTAGGCTGAAGGAGAGAGATATATTAGGCCTGTAAAAAGTGTTTTAAAGGAATGGGGAGGGTGCATTTATGGACATTTGAGCTAAGAGTCATTCAAGAAAAAACAAAAGATCAAAATATTACAGAGATAAGACTGAGGTATTACAAGGGGGTGAAATAAAACCATTAAACCAATAAATAAATAGACAGATATATGGGCCAGAGCTGCTTACACTAACTTAACATAATGGGCAGACATAAAGTTGATAAAATATGCAATGTGCTAAGGGTATGCAAATTATGACTAGCACAGCCTGTGATTTCAAAGTCGTAGGGGCCCATTTATCAAAGGGCTTGCGGACCTGATCCGACACTGCGGATCAGGTCCGCAAGACCTCGCTAAATGCGGAGAGCAATACGCTCTCCACATTTAACATTGCACCAGCAGCTCACAAGAGCTGCTGGTGCAACGCCGCCCCCTGCTGACTCGCGGCCAATCGGCCGCCAGCAGGGAGCTGTCAATCAACCCGATCGTATTCGATCGGGTTGATTTCCGGCGGTTCCTGTCCGCTCAGGCGGACAGGGTTATGAAGCAGCGGTCTTTAGACCGCTGCTTCATAACTTGTGTTTCTGGCGAGTCTGAAGACTCGCCAGAAACACGGCCCTTCAAGCTCCATACGGAGCTTGATAAATGGGCCTGATAGTAATATATACATTTAAAATAAGAAAATAAAAATAACAACCACTAAATATACAGACACATACAATAAAAAACAACTTGGTAGGTAAAATATAATGAATAAATTGTCTTCCAGAAGGCTACCTGTTGCTTGCAAAGGGCAGTTTAACAGCTGAGTGAAATATCCTTGTATTTTCTTGGAGTTCTGGGGCAGGAATATATTTCAAATTAGGCTGTTGCTTGCAAAGGGCAGTTTAACAGTTAAATAGTTAATAACTATTTACTAACTAGTCTACCTAGTTAAAATAAATACAAACTTAGCTGTGAAATAAAAATAAAACTTAAGATAGCTACAATTTAACTATTAGTTATTTTGTAGCTAGCTCAGGGTTTATTTTACAGGTAAGTTTGTATTTAGTTTTAAATAAAATAATTTAGGTAATAATAGTAGGTTTTATTTAAATTTATTTTAATTATATTTAAGTTAGGGGGTGTTAGGGTTAAGTTTAGGGGTTAATAGGTTTATTATAGCGGCGGAGTGGGCAGACGGCAGATTAGGGGTTAATTATATTTAAATAGTGTTCTTGATGCGGGATGGCGGCAGTTTAGGGGTTAATACTTTTATTATGGTGGCGACGATGTCATTTAGCGGAGGTATAGGCGTTAATACATTTTTTAAGTGGCGGTGATGTCCGGAGCGGAAGATTAGGGGTTAATAAATTTATTATAGTGTTTGCGATGCGGGAGGGCTTCGGTTTAGGGGTTAATAGGTAGTTTATGGGTGTTAGTGTACTTTTTAACACTTTAGTTATGAGTTTTATGCTACAGCTTTGCAACGTAAAACTCATAACTACTGACTTTAGATGGCGGTACGGATCTTGTGGTTATAGAGTACACCGCTGACATTTTGGCCTCCCAGGCAACACTTGTAAATCCGGCGCTATGGAAGTCCCATTGAAAAAGGATTTTTTTAAAATTGTGGTACTGACGTTGCGTGACGGCCAAAAAAGTGTGCGGTACAGCTATTCTGACAAGACTTGTAATAGCAGCGGTAGGGAAAAAGCATCGTTATGGACCATAACGATGCTTTTTCACTCATAACACCGAACTCGTAATCTGGCTGAGATTGTTTGTTAAAACCATAATTTAACGTTGCTGCTGATTTGTATCAACGAATATGCAGGTATAACAGGAAAATATACATTTATCACTCCCACTGGTTATCTAGCAAAATGTGAATTCTACTGAAACTATCTATCTATCATACATTGTGCATTAGTTTCATTATGAATGCAAATTTGTTAATGAAAAACAGATATTCGTTTAATTTCACAAAACGAATATCAGAACGAATGTACCAAGAATTTTAAAGAAAACTAATAAATACTGATGAAATTTGTCAGTATTCACTTGCTTCCTTTAAATTACTGTATGGTTAAAAATACTTACTTCTAGCGTCCTGGAGAGCCCAGGACTGTGCTAAAGGACATTTGCTTTTATCACAGGTCCTGGGATCCGCTGCGCTAAGCCTCCTATTAGTGCACCTGGGGACTCTGTTTAGAAGGGTCGGGATTAATGCTGCTCTCCAGCACGCTAGAGTATGTAAAACTACAGGTGAACTTTTTCACGTGTAGCAAAGGAACATGTATATTTGTTTAACAAAAATGAAAGTAAATATTCAACGAATATTCAATAGCTATACGTCTGTCTGTCCCATATCTATCTATCTATTTATCGATCGATCTGTCTGTCTGTCTATCTCCATATCTATCTATCTATTATCTATCTATTTATCGATCAATCGATCTATCTCTCTGTCTGTCTCTCTGTCTGTCTATCTCCATATCTATCTATCTTTCTATCTATCTATCTATCTATCTATCTATCTATCTATCTATCATCTATCTATCTATCTATCTATCTATCTATCTATCTATCTATCTCCATATCTATCTATCTATCTATCTATCTATCTATCTATCTATCTATCTATCTATCTAGCTATCTATCTCCATATCTATCTATCTATCTATCTATCTATCTATCTATCTATCTATCTATCTATCTATCTATCTATCTATCTATCTATCTATCTATCTATCTATCTATCTATCTATCTATCTATCTATCTATCTGTCTGTCTGTCTGTCTGTCTGTCTGTCATTCTGTCTATCTATCTATCTATCTATCTATCTATCTATCTATCTATCTATCTATCTATCTATCTATCTATCTATCTATCTATCTTATGCATACACACACTTGTACACAAAAACTTTTGCAATGTTCCTTAATGTTAACCAATGCAGTCATTATGACAGTTACCATTATATGGTGCCCCATTCCTATGCATCTATGAATGCAACACTATGAATTATAACCACTCTTCTAGAGATGAAATAGTTAACTGTAGCAAAAACCTATTGCCCAATGTTATGTACAATCTGAAAGACATCCTCCGGAGACAATGTGGGGTTTTATTGTCTCACAGTTGGAGCTGTTTTCTTTCTAGTCTCAGCAGTATATTTTGATAGCCACGGGTATGACATACAGAAGGATAATCATCCAAAACAACATAAAATTCACACCATGCTTCCTAAAGTACAAATGCTTAAACTGGATTGCAGTTACACGTGCATTTATTCCATATGAGTGATGAGAACTGAAATCAAGTTTATATTTAATTATGTTAAAGGAAACTGACTACGTGCCCCTTTTTTAAAAAAATATACTTTGCACAAGTGTTGATGTGTCTACTGTCGTTACTGATGTACTGTATATATGTACATTAAGGTGGCCAAACCTCCCTAATTTCGAGGGATCTCCCTTATTTGCCTAAACTTTTTTTTACAATCTCCCAGGCTTCATTATTTATCTGCTCTTGAAAATGTTTTGCTTTTTCTTTTTTATGACATGTAAAATCTTTATTTTAAACGTTTAGGGCTAGACTGCGACTGGAGCACCAGTTAAAGGGACATGAAACCCAGATTTTTTTCTTTCATGATTTAGAAAGAGCATGCAATTTTAAACAACTCTCTAATTTACTTCTATTATCTAATTTGTTTTATTCTCTTAATATTCTTTACTGAAAAGCATATCTAGATAGGCTCAGTAGCTGCTGATAGGTTGCTGCACATAGAAGCTTCATGTGATTGGTTCACCCATGTGCATTGCTTTTTCTTCAACTAAGGATATCTAAAAAAATGAAGCAAAATAAATAAAAGAAGTAAATTCGATTGTTGTTTAAATTTGTATTATCTATCTGAATCATGAAAGACATTTTTTGGGTTTAGTGTCCCTTTAATGTTCCCGCTTGAGCATTAATTGCACTTGAAATAAGATTTTTGCACTCCTCAGTTTACGCTGGTATTACGAGTTGAAAGTAAACTCTTTTCACTCTCAAAGTTAAAATATTGTGTCCGTGTTCACGTATTCCCCTAGCGCAAAACTGATCTCATATTCTCATTTGCGCTAACTCAGCATGAAAATATGAATATTTAATATTACAATGTTCTGCACATCGCAGAATATGTTTTATTTATTCATAAATATATATTGTACCAAAATATCATCATATATATGTAGAAATATGTATCTATAGTGCAGAGTAGTTGACCAAGCACTCCACCTTATGTAATCCACAAGTGACCTGGGTGCAAACCAAAGTTATAGTTCATATACAAATTTCATAGGTATGGGCACTCACAGGATTTAAAATTTAATTTAAATTTTATTGTTGATCATATTTAAAGGGTCGACCTTTCAGTCCTTTTTCAAGACAACATGTCATATGAACAGAGCTGGAAACAGGTACAGCAGCGGCCACCAGCCGGACTCTCACTGTAGGACATGTTCTTGGCGGCTGCTGCTATACCTGTTTCCAGCTCTGTTCATATGACGTCTTGAAAAAGGAATGATGTAAGGCCGAAAGGTTGACCCTTTAAATATGATTAACAATAAAAATTTGAATTAAATGTTAAATCCTGTAAGTGCCCATACCTATGAAATTTATTTATATATATATATATATATATATATATATATATATATATATATATATATATATATATATATATATATGTTACGGTTGCCTCCAGGCTAGCTGGTAGTTGGACCGTAGAAAAGGATGCTCCTAGCGCTCACCAAAGAATCATCAGCACCATAGTCAGCAATCCCTGTAGTGATATTAGCTGAAGCTGTCCCCTACAAACATGAGTCAAAGCTGCAAGTTAGAGGGACAGAAAATAGGTCTGATGTGCTGGAGCACACAGCCTGCTTTTATTCAGGTTACATGCAAACAGGACACTCTCAGGGGGAGGCATAAAATCCCCCATCACACATTTGATATTAGATAGAGAGACACTCCCTTTGACAGGCCACAACATTACTTCAGCAGATAACATTTTACACACAATAAAACAATGCAGTCCACCTTATCAATACTAGTCTGATTAGACAATGGGAAAGTTGATCACTAAACCTAATTAGAGCTAATCCCAGCAGACTTGTATTTAGAATAGGTTTCTTGAAGCTGAACAAAATTTAACTCTTAATGGCACACAATGAAACTGAACCAAGTGGGAGAAAGCCAGGGACAAGTCATTTCACAGGTCTGGGGACATAGTCTTAAAGGGGCATTGTTCATCAAAGTCACAATATGTCCCCAGATGGTTCTTAAAGGGCCACACACACCCAACAAAAGTCAATATGTCCTCAGGGGCACAATCTTCCAGGGGCCATAGTCATGTGGAAGGAGGCTGGCAAATAGGCTTCTCCAAAATCCAGGGAAGCAGGGCAATTTTTCATTTAAAGGGCCAGTTACAAACAGCAGTTTGTAACAATATATATATACTGTATATATATATATATAAATATATATATATATATATATAAAAATATACTAAATTATTGGGGAGTAGGGTAATGTGAATTATACAATATACACGTGGGTGCAGACCCTGTTACACACATAAATTCACTATATCATTAGAGAGGAACACGAAGAGGACACAGTGGTGTCTTCTCCAAGGAAAGACAGGGATTTCAGCACTCCAGAAAATTAGCTCTTTAATAAGAGATATAAATAGAGTCTCAAAATAATTATATATATGAAGATTGCTGCTCCCCACCCCAGCGCAACTTGGTCGGCGGCCGGGCCCCCTAAATCAAACCACACATAGATAATTAATAAATAAATTTTATTACAAGTGCAAATAAATATCAAGTGTTTCAAAATATAAAAAACACATAGAAAAAGCTGGCCAGCTCACAATAGTTGCTTATGATGCAAAAATGGTAACCTTAAATATAGTTATGGCAAAGTTATTTAGCAACACCCCAAACCAGTGGGTAGCCCTGTGATTACACAGGAATCTGCTACCCTGGATATAGAAGGGGATCCATGCAAAATAACTAAAGAGCAGCAAAAAAGTATTGGCAACACCTCTCTCAGAGGATAACCCAAACTGATTGGAAATATGTTATCATGACGTAAATACCTGAGGATCTATGCCTAATACTTGTAGGTATAAGCAGAAAAGTACATGTAAAGTGTCTTTGACATGTAAAGCTTATTTTTACACTTTCGTATTAATAAACAACACCCTTACCAGAGGATAGCACCAATATAATAAAAGGTTTCAGCTACCATAGTAAAACATATGCGGGATCTATGTTTATAAAATACTACTAGCGTAATCACAGCAAATATGAACCATTAGCATAGAATGTATCAAGCAGGCAAAAAAGGACATATTAAAAAGTTACTTGTACTTCATTGCAACATATATTAAAGCTGTTGCAAACAGGGTTCACTCTATTACTTGGTTTCCCAAGGGATGTGTTCCATTTAGAAAGTTAGACTCGATAGTCCAAAGATACTTATCAAGTGACTCCTGGGTAGTCGGTTCATTCTCTGTTATGTCCTTATACCATAGCCTGATCTGGATACAAGACTTGCTTCTTATAGCGATTCCCAAACTGTATTTTCAGCTTGCATGGTTCCAAAGCTGTGTTTGACATTTACATTGAGCAAACAAATCGAGGCTTGATTCCCAGCTGTGCAAGAGTGACGTTCCATGCCAGGCTTGGAACGTCACTCTTGCACAGCTGGGAATCAAGCCTCGATTTGTTTGCTCGATGTAAATGTCAAACACAGCTTTGGAACCATGCAAGCTGAAAATACAGTTTGGGAATCCCCATAAGAAGCAAGTTTTGTATCCAGATCAGGCTATGGTATAAGGGCATAACAGAGAATGAACCGACTACCCAGGAGTCACTTGATAAGTATCTTTGGACTATCGAGTCTAACTTTCTAAATGGAACACATCCCTTGGGAAACCAAGTAACAGAGTGAACCCTGTTTGCAACAGCTTTAATATATGTTGCAATGAAGTACAAGTAACTTTTTAATATGTCCTTTTTGTGCCTGCTTGATACATTCTATGCTAATGGTTCATATTTGCTGTGATTACGCTAGTAGTATTTTATAAACATAGATCCCGCATATGTTTTACTATGGTAGCTGAAACCTTTTATTATATTGGTGCTATCCTCTGGTAAGGGTGTTGTTTATTAATACGAAAGTGTAAAAATAAGCTTTACATGTCAAAGACACTTTACATGTACTTTTCTGCTTATACCTACAAGTATTAGGCATAGATCCTCAGGTATTTACGTCATGATAACATATTTCCAATCAGTTTGGGTTATCCTCTGAGAGAGGTGTTGCCAATACTTTTTTGCTGCTCTTTAGTTATTTTGCATGGATCCCCTTCTATATCCAGGGTAGCAGATTCCTGTGTAATCACAGGGCTACCCACTGGTTTGGGGTGTTGCTAAATAACTTTGCCATAACTATATTTAAGGTTACCATTTTTGCATCGTAAGCAACTATTGTGAGCTGGCCAGCTTTTTCTATGTGTTTTTTATATTTTGAAACACTTGATATTTATTTGCACTTGTAATAAAATGTATTTATTAATTATCTATGTGTGGTTTGATTTAGGGGGCCCGGCCGCCGACCAAGTTGCACTGGGGTGGGGAGCAGCAATCTTCATATATATAATTATTTTGAGACTCTATTTATATCTCTTATTAAAGAGCTAATTTTCTGGAGTGCTGAAATCCCTGTCTTTCCTTGGAGAAGACACCACTGTGTCCTCTTCGTGTTCCTCTCTATTGATATAGTGAATTTATATATATATATATATATATATATATATATATATATATATATATATATATATATATACATCATTATATACAGGTATAGATATATACAGATATACATAGGAATATCTATTGAAAACTACAAAGAACATATTCCGCTATGTTCAGAACATTGGAATGTGATTTAATTTACAGTAAACACATAGTTAAAACCTTTATTAAATATGAATATTGCATACATATGCTTCATTAAATGTAAAAGGGCTCCAATGCACTTATATATATATATATATATATATATATATATATATATATATATATATATAATGCACTTATATATATATATATACATATATATATATATATATATATATATATATATATATATATATATACATACATACATATGTATTTATGTCTTTATAGGCTCCATGTACTAAGGAGCAAGCGGACAAGCTTCTTAACTCGAGAAGTTGTCTGCTCGCCTTCGCTACATATGGGCAGTAGATGAACAGGATCCGTTTCCTGTATGTATCATTACACACTCAAGTGAGCATGTAATGCCCGCCCCCTCACTCGCGTGACCAATCGCATGAGAAAAGGGATTGTCAATCACAGAGAGCTTGCTTGCTCTCTATGATTTTCCATCGCCACCTCAGAGGTGGCATAGGGTGTAAGAAGTAGCGGTCTAATGACAGCTGCTTCTTACATTGTAAGAAGCAGGCTTGCATATGCGAACCTGCCTCACAAGAGCTCCAGAGTAGCTTTTGCTTCTTAGTACATGGAGCCCTATATGTGTATATATGTCTGTAAATACATATATACACATATAAATACATAAATACATACTGAATGCACACACACACACACACACACACACATATATATGTGTGTGTGTGTATATATATATATATATATATATATATATATATATACAGTATATACATATTCATATTTAGACATGTATATATATCCCTTTGCCTGCCTTTTTTTTCCTAACACCTGAGACCTTGTATCTTTGCAAAATTAATATTGAATAATTTTTATTAGATAGTGTTATTATGAATATAACTATATTTTATAATGTTTTTTAATGTGTTTTGTACAACTTTTATGTTTTGTAAAACAGTTAACCAGAGGTCTGAAGCGGCAGTAATCATTCTAGCATAAATTGCGATTGAGTTCAAGTGATTGCATTTACTTTCAACTTGTAATACGAGAGCAAACTCTTAAATAAACCCCTTCTCGATCGGGTGCAAACGTTTGCGCTCCACTTGTATTCTATCCCTTAATATTTTACATTAAATTAGAAATTCCTATATTTGCATAAAGTTGTTGAATGTATTACAAAACCAATCAATAAAGTAGATTTGCACAATCAACAAATGCATGATATTCAAATTCGATATCTATATTTCACATTCGATTTTGAAATATAAGATTCGAATTTGATTGAATATATCACAATCGATTTCTAAATGTAATATTCAAATTCGATTGAATATATCACATTCGATTTCGAAATGTTATATTCGAATTCGATTTAAATTTCGAAAAAGTATTTTCTTTTGTAATGTACTATTCAAATCCAAACTAGTTTTAATAATTCTTTTATCTTATAAATATCACAATCGATTTCTAAATGTAATATTCAAATTCGATTGAATATATCACATTTGGTTTCTAAATGTTATATTCAAATTCAATTAAATATATCACATTCGATTTCGAAATGTTATATTCGAATTCGATTTAAATTTCGAAAAAGTATTTTCTTTTGTAATGTACTATTCAAATTTGAATTAGTTTTAATAATTCTGTTATCTTATAAATATTCTAAATATTTAAATTCGATTTTAATTTTGAAATAGTATTTCTAAGCTACAATTGTATTTTGTAATGTAATATTCAAATTCAAATTATTTAATATTCAAATTTAAATATTGAAATCAACTTATTCCTTACCATATTTAAATGTTATAAATAGTTGTAGTTGTTAAAATATCATTTGTCAGGTTTAGTTTTGGAGAAAAGGGACGTACTGGTTTTGTGGTCGTGTTGGAATATTTTGATACAGATTTTTTCTATATACTACTATTATCTATTTGCTCCTGTAGCATTTTTGTATGGACTCAACTGTAGAGGGTGGACTGCACACCGTGAGAAGACGCATTTGTTATCTTCATCTTCAATTAATTTGCTCCTGTAGCATCTTTTCTGTTTTCTTTTGGATTTTTGTGTGGACACAACTGTGGAGGGTGGACTGCACACCGTGAGAAGACGCATTTGTTATCTTCCTCTTCAATCAATTTCATATATTTTTGGAGAGGTAATATGCGGTCTATTATTATTTTTTTATAGGCAACAAAACGGGCCATATTTTCATGATGTCTTAACTAGAGCACTGGTAAAATAATCAGTACCTATGGTGAGAGCCAGTTTAGTTACCATGGTTACTGATTATTTTACCTGTGCTCCAGTTAAGACATTCTTAAAATATTGCTTACTAGCCTAGGTAAACTTGAGGACTATGGTTGAGAAGTACTGATGTTCATTTTAGAGATGTTGTAATTGTAATGTTGTGTGGGTTGTGTTTTACTGTGCTAGTCCTGCCTTGTATCTGGGTATTGAATAAGCAATGGCAGTCAGTGATGCTGACTAGGTGTGATACAATTTATCATTTAATAAACTATAAACACTATGCTTTAACTGAGTATACATTGTAACAATTAAGTTACACTATTTTAATATGAATGTCTGCTTGCAATGCAACCCTTAGAACAATTCTTAGTAAAAAGGGAATCAGAATGGAAGCAATTTTTAATATGAATTAAATAAGTGTATTCCAACACATAAATTTATATATAACAAAACTAGAGATAGACATTCAGATGTTAAAAAAGAAAGTTTGCAAAACAAGGAAATCTTTTCACATGCTACAAAAATTTTTTTTTTATATAGAATACTTTAATTTTTTAAAAGGGAAATGAAATAGGAATCGTTCAGTTAATTTTATTAGATACTCTGAACGTAATATTCCCAAAAATTAATATTAGGTATTAATGCCTCAGGAGTAGGTGAAACTTTATTTGAGTGAAATATTAGTTTTTAGAGCAGGAGAAACTTGATTGCTTGATGTTAAGAATTAACTCAAGAGAACTTTTAATTGTTAGGATTGTTGTAATAGTCCGTTATAATGTTAAGCAAGAGGTAAACAGTTCCAAGTATTTATAGTCCAACTATATAATAGATATCCTCACATACCTGTCCGTTTATTTGGAGTATTCCTATTGAGAGTTCTGAGAAGCGTGTCCTATAGTTTAAGTCCTCAGCGTTTTCTGCTGCTTGTGCTCTGTGTCCGGCTCTTGTCGGCTTCTGGTGACGTCACCGGCTCTGTGTGCACACATTCAGTGAACGGCTGCAGACTGAAAGGGTGAAGTCTGGATCGTAGTTTCAGCGTGATAGATGATCAGTAAGTTTACCTTTACTAAACTATTTATACTGATGAAATAACTAATAGTTTAAGTAAAAGATTTTAGGTAATTATTTTGTTTATATCACTGTGACAAAACATTCTTAGTAGCTTACACCTGTATCAATCTGTAATGTAGAGCTTCAGATTAGAGACTCAGTATGCATCCATAATCAAGCAAGGAATGATGGGATTGTTGTTCCTTTTATTGAGGAAAGTAAAGGGAGGAGAACAAATCCTTAAAGAGGTAGTATGTCATAATGAAACATGACACTAGGGTCTAATTTATATTTATTGTATACTAAATGTTCTTTTAGATTTGTGAACTCTGATATGTATAAGTAGGGACTGTAACCTAAAAATCTTATTTTAATATTTTTTTTATTTTATTTTAATTATATTTTTTTTATTTGTTTTTTGTATGCTGTTTTTTGGCTTTGCATTTGGATGAGTTGATAATGCTGTAGTGCTATCCTTAGCTATGTATATTGTATTGTATTTAAGTTTTTCTATTGGAAATTCAAAATTATTATGTAATTCAAAATATAATTACTGAAGGTTATAATTTTGAATTACAATTTTCAAGTAAAGAATAATCTATTTGAATTTTATGGTGTTTATATAATCTGTTGTATTTTTTACATCTTAGTTAATAAAGTTATTATGGAGTTATTTTTGAATTTTACATCTTTGTTATAGTTATTATTGTGTTCATTTCGAATTTAAGGCCTATAGTAGTTGTATTAAGTGATAGATGTGTTGATTGTTTTCATTTCAAATTTGAGTTATTATTGTGTTAATTTCGAATCAATAAGCATAGCAAAGATGTAAAATTCGAAATTTAATTTGAAATAAAACCATCGTATCTATTATAGTTACTAATGGTGTTAAAATTCGTATTTTCATTCTAAATCAACACCTCTATCACTTAATAAAACTATATTAAGTGATAAAGGTGTTGATTTCGAATGAAAATTAAAATTTTAACACCATTAGTAACTATAATAGATAAGATGTGTTCATTTCAAATTAAAATTTGAATTTTAAGTCTTTGTTATATGTATTATTGTTTTCATTTTGAATTTTAGTTATTATAGTGTTAATTTCGAATTAAAAACTAGCAAAGATGTTAAATTCGAATTTGAAATTTAATTAGAAATAAAATCATCTTATCTATTAAAGTTACTAATGGTGTTAAAATTCGAATTTTAATTCAAAATCGACACCTCTATCACTTAATATAACTGTATTAAGTGATAGAGGTGCTGATTTCGAATGAAAATTCATATTTTAACACTATTAGTAACTATAATATATAAGATGGTTTAATTTCAAATTCAAATTCAAATTTTTCATATTTGCTATAGTTATTTTTGTGTTCATTTTGAATTGAAGTTATTATTGTGTTCATTTCAAATTTTAGCTGTTATAGTGTTAATTTCGAATTAACAACTATAGCAAAGATCTAAAAATTGAATTTGAAATTTAATTAAAAATAAAGCCATCTTATCTATTATAGTTACTAATGGTGTTAAAATTCAAATTTTAATTTGAAATCAACACCTCTATCACTTAATATAACTGTATTAAGTGATAGAGGTGCTGATTTCGAATTAAACTTTGAATTTTAACACTATTAGTAACTATTCAAATTTTTCATCCATGCTATAGTTATTATTGTGTTCATTTCAAATTAATAACTATATTAAAGATGAAGAATTCTAATTCGGCTAGATTACGAGTTTTGCGTTATGAGGGATGCAGTGCTAACTTGCAAGTTATTGTCACTGCTCACTTACCTACAGCGCTGGTATTACAGGTTTTTAAAATCCCGGCGTTAACAGGCAAGAAGTGAGCGTAGAGCAAAATTGTGCTCCATACTGCTCTCCAATACCAGCGCTGCTGAAAGCTGCGGTGAGCTGGTTTTACGTGCTCGTGCACGATTTCCCCATAGACATCAATGGGGAGAGCCGGCTGAAAAAAAGCCTAACACTTGCAATAAAGCAGCATAAAGCTCAGTAACACAGCCCCATTGATTCCTATGGGGAAACAAAATTTATGTTTACAACTAACACCCTAACATGAACCCCGAGTCTAAACACCCCTAATCTTACACTTATTAACCCCTAATCTGCCACCCCCGACATCACTAACACCTACATTATACTTATTGACCCCTAATATGCCGCTCCGGACATCGCCACCTCTAGAATAAACATATTAACCCCTAAACCGCCGCACTCCTGCCTCACAAACACTAGTTAAATATTATTAACCCCTAATCTGCTGCCCCTAACATTGCCGCCACCTACCTACATTTATTAACCCCTAATTTGCCACCCCCAACGTCGCCGCCACTATACTAAATTTATTAACCCCTAAACCTAAGTCTAACCCTAACACCCCCTAACTTAAATATAATTAAAATAAATCTAAATAAAACCTACTATTAATAACTAAATAATTCCTATTTAAAACTAAATATTTACCTGTAAAATAAACCCTAAGATAGCTACAATATAACTAATGGTTACATTGTAGCTAGCTTAGGGTTTATTTTTATTTTACAGGCAAGTTTGTATTTATTTTAACTAGGTAGAATAGTTACTAAATAGTTATTAACTATTTACTAACTACCTAGTTAAAATAAATACAAATTTACCTGTAAAATAAAACCTAACCTGTCTTACAATAAAACCTAACCTTACACTACAATTAAATACATTACCTAAATTAAATACAATTACCTAAATTACAAAAAAACAAACACTAAATTACACAAAAAAAAAATATATCAGACATTTAAACTAATTACACCTAATCCAATAGCCCTATCAAAATAACCCCCCCCCCCCAAATAAAAAAAAAAACCTAGCCTAAACTAAACTACCAATAGCCCTTAAAAGGGCCTTTTGTGGGGCATTGCCCCAAAGAAATCAGCTCTTTTACCTGTAAAAAAAAAAATACAAACAACCCCCCAACAGTAAAACCCACCACCCACACAACCAACACCCCAAATGGCACCAAGTGTGTTTACCTGGACACTGAATGTGTTGCTTGTATGTGGACACTGCTAACATCTGTGTTCATTATTCTCATTGAAAATTCGGACATTTGACTTTGCATCGTGTGAGGTCTGTGAGTTTGCAGTGTCCTGTGAAGCTGGTGGGAGGAGTCTTCCGGATATCCAGGAGTGACCTGAGAAATGTGTCCGGTTTTACCCCGCTAAGCAAGTGTGTATTGAACGAAGTACACTGCAAAAGATGAGATAGCCATGCTTTGCTCTCAGCTTCATGATCTACTTATGTGCTTGCACTAGTGATGTTGCGAATAGTTCACCGGCGAATAGTTCCCGGCGAACATAGCATATGCGATGT
This sequence comes from Bombina bombina, assembly GCF_027579735.1. Taxonomy (NCBI): domain Eukaryota; kingdom Metazoa; phylum Chordata; class Amphibia; order Anura; family Bombinatoridae; genus Bombina; species Bombina bombina. Next base: position 500,141,337 of record NC_069503.1, on the reverse strand, counting down.
TCGGTCTGCCCCCTATTTGTCATCATTGAGTAAAACTTTGACCCTGTACCTCACAGTCAGCAGACACATTCCAGCCAATCAGCAGTAGACCCTCCCACCTCCTGGACAGCATCCATTTTAGATTCATTCGGAAGCTGCATTCTTAGTGAGAGGAGGGACAGTGTAGCTGCTGCTGATTTAATAGGGAAATCGATAGCTAGGCTGAAGGACTCATCTGATCTCTGCTGTAAGGACAGCACCCCAAAAAGCCCTTTTTAGGGCTAGAACATCAGTCTGCTTTTTTTTTTCTTTCTGTGTAATCTAATTGCAGTTGCCTGCCTGCCAGCGTGTGTGTCAGACTCACATCGTATACTGTGCCCACTTGCCCAGTGCCACCACTCATATCTGGTGTAACAGTAGTGTACATTTAAAAAACAACAACACTTTTTTGACTGTGAAATAATAGCAGTCAGTTTCCTTCACACGTGTGCGTTTCAGTGCCTGCCAGGGCACAGTGTCACACCTGTGCAACTCATATCTGGTGTAACAGTAGTGTACATTTAAAAAAAAAAACACTTTTTTGACTGTGAAATAATAGCAGTCAGTTTCCTTCACACGTGTGCGTTTCAGTGCCTGCCAGGGCACAGTGTCACCCCAGTGCAACTCATATCTGGTGTAACAGTAGTGTAGATTTAAAAAAACAACACTTTTTTGACTGTGAAATAATAGCAGTCAGTTTCCTTCACACGTGTGAGTTTCATTGCCTGCCAGGGCACATTGTCACCCCAGTGCAACTCATATCTGGTGTAACAGTAGTGTACATTTAAAAAAACAGCACTTTTTTGACTGTGAAATAATAGCAGTCAGTTTCCTTCACACGTGTGCGTTTCAGTGCCTGCCAGGGCACAGTGTCACCCCAGTGCAACTCATATCTGGTGTAACAGTAGTGTACATTTAAAAAAAGCAAAACTTTTTTGACTGTGAAATAATAGCAGTCAGTTTCCTTCACATGTGTGCGTTTCAGTGCCTGCCAGGGCCCAGTGTCACTCCAGTGCAACTCATATCTGGTGTAATAGTAGTGTACATTTAAAAAAACAACAACACTTTTTTGACTGTGAAATAATAGCAGTCAGTTTCCTTCACACGTGTGCGTTTCAGTGCCTGCCAGGGCACAGTGTCACCCCAGTGCAACTCATATCTGGTGTAACAGTAGTGTACATTTAAAAAAAACCAACACTTTCTCTTACATTGGTGTGTCCGGTCCATGGCTTCATCCTTACTTGTGGGATATTCTCAATCCCTACAGGAAGTGGCAAATAGAGCACACAGCAGAGCTGTCCATATAGCTCCCCTCAGGCTCCGCCCCCCCAGTCATTCTCTTTGCCGCTCTAAACAAGTAGCATCTCCACGGGGTGGTAAAGAGTTTGTGGTGTTAGTTTGTAGTTTTTATTTCTTCTATCAAAAGTTTGTTATTTTAAAATAGTGCCGGCTTGTACTATTTCCTCTGAAGCAGAAAGTGATGAAGATTTCTGCTGAGAGGACTATGATTTTAGCATCAGTAACTAAAATCCATCGTTGTTCCCACGCAGGACTGTTGAATACAGGAGAACTTCAGTTGGGGGGAACAGTTTGCAGGCTTAACGGCTTCAGGTATGATCAGTCATTTTTCTAACAAAACCCAGTAACGCTAGAAGACTGTCAGTAATCCCCATAGGGGAAGGTAAGCCATGTTTCTTAGACTATGTATAAAATAATGGCTTAAATAAAGGGCTTAGTTGCTGGTTGACACTATTTTGGGCTTAATCGATTGCTTCTTAGCATAATTATTTATAGTTTAGGTGTTTTTGTGACTTATAAAAACGCTTATGTTTTTTTTTATTCGCCTGGCATTTGATTAGACTCCTAATCTCCTCAGAAAGGCCCCAGTACTTTGTAATGCAGAGGGAGGAGGCCTCATTTTCGCGCCTCAGTTGCGCAGTTGTTTTTGACAAGACAGTTCATGCAGCCTCACGTGTGGTGTCCAGAGACTTTAGAGGGACTTCAGACAGGCTTATTTCTACTCCAAATAATCCCTAAGGACAGTAAAAGCCTCAGCAGAAGCTGTGGCATAGTACTGTAGTGTGTTTAACCGGTCAAATTCATGTTTTAGCTCCGGTTTGGGCATTAAGGGGTTAATTGAGCTGAAAATTTGTGTGCAATCTTTTCAAAGCATTATGATAATGTGGTGAAACTTTCATTAAAATCGGATGTTTCCTTGATGGTTATTTGATGTTTTGGTAATAAAGTGTGCACTTTTATTATTTAAAGACACAGTAATGTTTTTGTCAAAAGTATATTTTATTGCATTTTAGTGCTGTCTAAGTCTGTCAAACATGTCTGAGCCTTCAGATAGCTCTTGTTCTATATGTTTAAAAGCCATGGCGGTACCCCCATTGAATTTATGTTTGAAGTGTGCTATAGCGTCCAAGCAGTTTAAGGACCATACAGTGACACTTAAAAATGTAGCCCAAGATGTATCTTTAGCTGAAGGTAACGAGGAGAGTATTTTATCTTCCCTTTCTGTGTCAACATCAGTTATTTCCACGCAGGCGATGCCCAGCACATCTAGCGCATCGATCCCTGTTACTTTGCAGCAATTAGCAGCAGTCATAGATAATTCTCTCGCAGCTTTTTTATCCAAACTGCCAGCATTTCCAAGAAAGCGCGATAGCTCAGTTTTATATACAGAAAATGAGCAATCAGACGCAGCGGATAATTTATCTGTAGTGCCCTCACATCAATCTGACTTGGCGGTGAGGGAGGGCCTGTCTGAGGGAGAAATTTCTGACTCAGGAAAGGTTGCTCAGCAGGCAGAGCCAGATACTATAGTATTTAAATTTAAGCTAGAGCACCTCCGCGCCCTGCTTAAGGAGGTTTTAGCTACGCTAGATGATTGTGACCCCTTGGTGGTCCCAGAAAAATTGTGTAAAATGGACAAATTCTTAGAGGTCCCGGTACACACTGATGCATTTCCGATACCTAAGAGGGTGGCGGATATTGTGACCAGGGAGTGGGAGAGACCAGGTGTACCTTTTATTCCCCCCCCTATATTTAAGAAAATGTTCCCCATTGTTGACCCCAGAAGGGAAGCATGGCAGACGGTCCCTAAGGTGGAGGGGGCAGTTTCAACACTATACCAATAGAAGACAGTTGCGCTTTCAAAGATCCTATGGATAAAAAATTGGAAGGTTTGCTTAAGAAAATATTTGTTAACAAGGTTTTCTTCTTCAACCAATTTCTTGCATTATTCCTGTAACCACTGCAGCGGCTTTTTGGTTTGAGGAACTAGAGAACTCCCTACAGAGGGAGACCCCTTATGATGAGGTTATGGACAGAATTCACGCCCTGAAGTTGGCTAATTCTTTCATTACAGATGGCGCTCTTCAGTTAGCTAAATTAGCGGCGAAAAATTCTTGTTTTGCAATCGTGGCACGCAGGGCGCTTTGGCTAAAATCTTGGTCGGCGGATGTGTCGTCCAAAACAAAATTGCTTAATATTCCTTTCAAGGGTAAGACCCTTTTTGGGCCAGAGTTGAAAGAGATTATTTCTGATATTACTGGAGGAAAGGGCCATGCCCTTCCACAAGATAGACCTTTCAAGGCTAAAAATAAGTCTAATTTTCGTTCCTTTCGCAATTCAAGGAACGGACCCGCTTCTACTTCTACAGCCACTAAGGAAGAGGTTAACGCTTCCCAATCCAAACCTGCATGGAAACCCATGCAAGGCTGGAACAAGGGTAAACAGGCCAAGAAGCCTGCTGCTGCTACCAAGACAGCATGAAAGGGTAGCCCCCGATCTGGGACCGGATCTAGTAGGGGGCAGACTTTCTCTCTTTGCTCAGGCCTGGGCAAGAGATGTTCTGGATCCCTGGGCATTAGAAATTGTCTCTCAGGGGTACCTTCTGGAATTCAAGGACCTTCCTCCAAGGGGAAGGTTCCACATGTCTTGCTTGTCTTTAGACCAGACAAAGAGACAGGCATTCTTACTTTGCATAGAAGATCTTTTAAAGATGGGAGTAATACACCCAGTCCCAACTGCAGAACGAGGACGGGGTTTTTACTCAAACCTGTTTGTAGTTCCCAAAAAGGAAGGAACTTTCAGACCAATTCTGGACTTAAAAATCCTAAACAAAATTCTCAGAGTTCCATTATTCAAGATGGAAACTATCCGGACAATCTTACCGATGATCCAGGAGGGTCAATATATGACTACCGTGGATTTAAAGGATGCTTACCTGCATATTCCTATCCACAAGGATCTCCATCAGTTCCTAAGGTTCGCCTTCATGGACAAGCATTATCAGTTTGTGGCTCTTCCCTTGGGTTGGCCATCGCTCTAAGATCTCACGGGTGGAAGGTGAACGTAGAAAAAAGTTCTCTGTCCCCGGTCACAAGGGTTCCCTTCCTGGGAACAATAATAGACTCAATAGAAATGAAAATCTTTCTGACGGAGGTCAGGAAGTTAAAACCTTCGAATTCCTATTGAGTTCTTCATGCCAATTCTCAGCCTTCTGTGGCTCGGTGCATGGAGGTAATCGGTCTAATGGTTGTGGCAATGGACACAGTCCCCTTTGCCAGAATTCATTTGAGACCACTGCAACTGTGCATGCTCAAACAGTGGAATGGGGATTATGCAGATTTGTCTCCCCAGATACAAATGGACCAGATAACCAGAGAATCGCTCCTCTGGTGGTTGTCTCAGGATCACCTGTCTCAGGGAATGAGTTTCCGCAGACCGGAGTGGATCATTGTCACGACCGACGCCAGTCTCTTAGGCTGGGGTGTGGTCTGGAACTCCCTGAAAGCTCAGGGTCTATGGTCTCGGGAGGAATCTCTTCTCCCGATAAACATTTTAGTATTGAGAGCGATATTCAATGCGCTCCAGGCCTGGCCTCAGCTGGCGGAGGCCAAATTCATCAGTTCTCAGTCGGACAACATAGAACTGGACCTGATGGCGTCCCGCCAGAACTCAAAAGTTCCCCTTTACGGGTCCAGGTCCAGGGATCCCAAGGCGACATTGATAGATGCTCTAGTAACGCCTTGGTCATTCAATCTGGCTTATGTCTTTCCACCGTTTCCTCTTCTCCCTCGGCTAGTAGCCAGAATCAAACAGGAGAAGGCTTCGGTAATTCTGAAAGCTCCTGCGTGGCCTCTCAGGACTTGGTATGCAGACTTGGTGGATATGTCATCGGCTCCGCCATGGAAGCTACCTTTGAGGCAGGACCTTCTAATCCAAGGTCCATTCAAACATCCAAACCTAGTTTCTCTGCAACTGACTGCTTGGAGATTGAACGCTTAATTCTAGCTAAGCGTGGGTTCTCTGAATCAGTTATAGATACTCTGATCCAGGCTAGAAAGCCTGTTACTAGGAAAATTTATCATAAGATATGGCGAAAATATCTTTGTTGGTGCGAATTCAAGGGTTACTCGTGGAGTAAGATTAGGATTCCAAGGTTGTTATCTTTCCTCCAAGAAGGATTGGAGAAAGGATTGTCAGCTAGTTCGTTGAAAGGACAGATATCTGCTCTGTCTATTCTGTTACATAAGCGTCTGGCAGCTGTGCCAGATGTGCAGGTGTTTGTACAGGCCTTAGTTAGGATCAAACCTGTTTACAGACCTTTGGCTCCTCTATGGAGTCTAAATTTAGTTCTTTCAGTTCTTCAAGGGGTTCCGTTTGAACCTCTACATTCCGTAGATATTAAATTACTATCTTGGAAAGTTTTGTTTTTGGTTGCTATTTCTTCTGCTCGAAGAGTTTCTGAATTGTCTGCTTTGCAGTGTACCTCACCCTATCTGGTGTTCCATACAGATAAGGTTGTTTTGCGTACCAAGCCTGGTTTTCTTCCAAAGGTAGTTTCCAATAAGAATATTAACCAGGAAATAGTTGTTCCTTCTCTGTGTCCTAATCCAGTTTCTAAAAAGGAAGGCCAGTTACACAATCTAGATGTGGTTCGTGCTTTAAAATTCTATTTAGAAGCAACAAAAGATTTCAGACAAACATCATCCTTGTTTGTCGTTTATTCTGGTAAAAGGAGAGGTCAGAAAGCAACTGCTACCTCTCTTTCCTTCTGGCTGAAAAGCATCATCCGATTGGCTTATGAGACTGCTGGACGGCAGCCTCCTGAACGAATTACCGCTCACTCCACTAGAGCTGTGGCTTCCACATGGGCTTTCAAGAACGAGGCTTCTATTGAACAGATTTGTAAGGCAGCGACTTAGTCTTCACTGCATACATTTGCCAAATTTTACAAATTCGATACTTTTGCTTCTTCGGAGGCTATTTTTGGGAGAAAGGTTTTACAAGCAGTGGTGCCTTCCGTTTAGGTTACCTGACTGTTTCCCTCCCTTCATCCGTGTCCTAAAGCTTTGGTATTGGTTCCCACAAGTAAGGATGAAGCCATGGACCGGACACACCAATGTAAGAGAAAACAGAATTTATGCTTACCTGATAAATTTCTTTCTCTTACGGTGTGTCCGGTCCACGGCCCACCCTGGCGATTTAGTCAGGTCTAAAATTATTTTTGTAAGCTACAGTCACCACTGCACCCTATGGTTCTCTTTTTTCTCCTAACCGTCGGTTGAATGACTGGGGGAGCGGAGCCTGAGGGGAGCTATATGGACAGCTCTGCTGTGTGCTCTCTTTGCCACTTCCTGTAGGGATTGAGAATATCCCACAAGTAAGGATGAAGCCGTGGACCGGACACACCGTAAGAGAAAGAAATTTATCAGGTAAGCATAAATTCTGTTTTTTTGACTGTGAAATAATAGCAGTCAGTTTCCTTCACACGTGTGCATTTCAGTGCCTGCTAGGGCACAGTGTCACCCCAGTGCAACTCATATCTGGTGTAACAGTAGTGTACATTTAAAAAAAACAACACTTTTTTGACTGTGAAATAATAGCAGTCAGTTTCCTTCACACGTGTGCGTTTCAGTGCCTGCCAGGGCACAGTGTCACCCCAGTGCAACTCATATCTGGTGTAACAGTAGTTTACATTTAAAAAAAACAACACTTTTTTGACTGTGAAATAATAGCAGTCAGTTTCCTTCACAAGTGTGCGTTTCAGTGCCTGCCAGGGCACAGTGTCACCCCAGTGCAACTCATATCTGGTGTAACAGTAGTGTACATTTAAAAAAAAACAACACTTTTTTTGACTGTGAAATAATAGCAGTCAGTTTCCTTCACACGTGTGTGTTTCAGTGCCTGCCAGGGCACAGTGTCACCCCAGTGCAACTCATATCTGGTGTAACAGTAGTGTACATTTAAAAAAAACAACACTTATTTGACTGTGAAATAATAGCAGTCAGTTTCCTTCACACGTGTGCGTTTCAGTGCCTGCCAGGGCACAGTGTCACCCCAGTGCAACTCATATCTGGTGTAACAGTAGTGTACATTTAAAAAAAACAACACTTTTTTGACTGTGAAATAATAGCAGTCAGTTTCCTTCACACGTGTGCGTTTCAGTGCCTGCCAGGGCACAGTGTCACCCCAGTGCAACTCATATCTGGTGTAACAGTAGTTTACATTTAAAAAAAACAACACTTTTTTGACTGTGAAATAATAGCAGTCAGTTTCCTTCACAAGTGTGCGTTTCAGTGCCTGCCAGGGCACAGTGTCACCCCAGTGCAACTCATATCTGGTGTAACAGTAGTGTACATTTAAAAAAAAACAACACTTTTTTTGACTGTGAAATAATAGCAGTCAGTTTCCTTCACACGTGTGTGTTTCAGTGCCTGCCAGGGCACAGTGTCACCCCAGTGCAACTCATATCTGGTGTAACAGTAGTGTACATTTAAAAAAAACAACACTTATTTGACTGTGAAATAATAGCAGTCAGTTTCCTTCACACGTGTGCGTTTCAGTGCCTGCCAGGGCACAGTGTCACCCCAGTGCAACTCATATCTGGTGTAACAGTAGTGTACATTTAAAAAAAACAACACTTTTTTGACTGTGAAATAATAGCAGTCAGTTTCCTTCACATGTGTGCGTTTCAGTGCCTGCCAGGGCACAGTGTCACCCCAGTGCAACTCATATCTGGTGTAACAGTAGTGTACATTTAAAAAAAAACAGCACTTTTTTGACTGTGAAATAATAGCAGTCAGTTTCCTTCACACGTGTGCGTTTCAGTGCCTGCCAGGGCACAGTGTCACCCCAGTGCAACTCATATCTGGTGTAACAGTAGTGTACATTTAAAAAAACAACAATTTTTTGATTGTGAAATAAAAGCAGTCAGTTTCCTTCACGCTTGTGCGTTTCAGGGCCTGCCAGGGCACAGTGTCACACCAGTGCCACTCATATCTGGTGTAACAGTAGTGTACATTTAAAAAAAAAAAACAGCATTTTTTTGGCTGTGAAATAATAGCAGTCAGTTTCCTTCACAGGTGTGCGTTTCAGTGCCTGCCAGGGCACAGTGTCACCCCAGTGCAACTCATATCTGGTGTAACAGTAGTGTACATTTAAAAAAACAACACTTTTTTGACTGTGAAATAATAGCAGTCAGTTTCCTTCACACGTGTGCGTTTCAGTGCCTGCCAGGGCACAGTGTCACACCTGTGCAACTCATATCTGGTGTAACAGTAGTGTACATTTAAAAAAAACAACACTTTTTTGACTGTGAAATAATAGCAGTCAGTTTCCTTCACATGTGTGCGTTTCAGTGCCTGCCAGGGCACAGTGTCACCCCAGTGCAACTCATATCTGGTGTAACAGTAGTGTACATTTAAAAAAACCCAGCACTTTTTTGACTGTGAAATAATAGCAGTCAGTTTCCTTCACACGTGTGCGTTTCAGTGCCTGCCAGGGCACAGTGTCACCCCAATGCAACTCATATCTGGTGTAACAGTAGTGTACATTTAAAAAAACAACAATTTTTTGAGTGTGAAATAAAAGCACTCAGTTTCCTTCACGCTTGTGCGTTTCAGGGCCTGCCAGGGCACAGTGTCACACCAGTGCAACTCATATCTGGTGTAACAGTAGTGTATATTTAAAAAAAAAAAAACAGCACTTTTTTGGCTGTGAAATAATAGCAGTCAGTTTCCTTCAAAGGTGTGCGTTTCAGTGCCTGCCAGGGCACAGTGTCACCCCAGTGCAACTCATATCTGGTGTAACAGTAGTGTACATTTAAAAAAAACAACACTCTTTTGACTGTGAAATAATAGCAGTCAGTTTCCTTCACACGTGTGCGTTTAAGTGCCTGCCAGGGCACAGTGTCACCCCAGTGCAACTCATATCTGGTGTAACAGTAGTGTACATTTAAAAAAATAAAAACACGTTTTTGACTGTGAAATAATAGCAGTCAGTTTCCTTCACACGTGTGCGTTTCAGTGCCTGCCAGGGCACAGTGTCACCCCAGTGCAACTCATATCTGGTGTAACAGTAGTGTACATTTAAAAAAAAAAACAACACTTTTTTTGACTGTGAAATAATAGCAGTCAGTTTCCTTCACACGTGTGCGTTTCAGTGCCTGCCAGGGCACAGTGTCACCCCAGTGCAACTCATATCTGGTGTAACAGTAGTGTACATTTAAAAAAACAACACTTTTTTGACTGTGAAATAATAGCAGTCAGTTTCCTTCACACGTGTGCGTTTCAGTGCCTGCCAGGGCACAGTGTCACCCCAGTGCAACTCATATCTGGTGTAACAGTAGTGTACATTTAAAAAAAACAACAACACTTTTTTTGACTGTGAAATAATAGCAGTCAGTTTCCTTCACATGTGTGCGTTTCAGTGCCTGCCAGGGCACAGTGTCACCCCAGTGCAACTCATATCTGGTGTAACAGTAGTGTAAATTTAAAAAAAAAAACACTTTTTTGACTGTGAAATAATAGCAGTCAGTTTCCTTCACACGTGTGCGTTTCAGTGCCTGCCAGGGCACAGTGTCACCCCAGTGCAACTCATATCTGGTGTAACAGTAGTGTAAATTTTAAAAAAACAACACTTTTTTGACTGTGAAATAATAGCAGTCAGTTTCCTTCACACGTGTGCATTTCAGTGCCTGCCAGGGCACAGTGTCACCCCAGTGCAACTCATATCTGGTGTAACAGTAGTGTACATTTAAAAAAACAACAATTTTTTGATTGTGAAATAAAAGCAGTCAGTTTCCTTCACGCTTGTGCGTTTCAGGGCCTGCCAGGGCACAGTGTCACACCAGTGCAACTCATATCTGGTGTAACAGTAGTGTACATTTAAAAAAAAACAGCACTTTTTTGACTGTGAAATAATAGCAGTCAGTTTTCTTCACACGTGTGCGTTTCAGTGCCTGCCAGGGCACAGTGTCACCCCAGTGCAACTCATATCTTGTGTAACAGTAGTGTACATTTAAAAAAAACAACACTTTTTTGACTGTGAAATAATAGCAGTCAGTTTCCTTCACACGTGTGCGTTTAAGTGCCTGCCAGGGCACAGTGTCACCCCAGTGCAACTCATATCTGGTGTAACAGTAGTGTACATTTAAAAAAATAAAAACACTTTTTTGACTGTGAAATAATAGCAGTCAGTTTCCTTCACACGTGTGCGTTTCAGTGCCTGCCAGGGCACAGTGTCACCCCAGTGCAACTCATATCTGGTGTAACAGTAGTGTACATTTAAAAAAACAACACTTTTTTGACTGTGAAATAATAGCAGTCAGTTTCCTTCACACGTGTGTGTTTCAGTGCCTGCCAGGGCACAGTGTCACCCCAGTGCAACTCATATCTGGTGTAACAGTAGTGTACATTTAAAAAAAACAACAACACTTTTTTTGACTGTGAAATAATAGCAGTCAGTTTCCTTCACATGTGTGCGTTTCAGTGCCTGCCAGGGCACAGTGTCACCCCAGTGCAACTCATATCTGGTGTAACAGTAGTGTAAATTTAAAAAAAAAAACACTTTTTTGACTGTGAAATAATAGCAGTCAGTTTCCTTCACACGTGTGCGTTTCAGTGCCTGCCAGGGCACAGTGTCACCCCAGTGCAACTCATATCTGGTGTAACAGTAGTGTAAATTTAAAAAAAAAAACACTTTTTTGACTGTGAAATAATAGCAGTCAGTTTCCTTCACACGTGTGCATTTCAGTGCCTGCCAGGGCACAGTGTCACCCCAGTGCAACTCATATCTGGTGTAACAGTAGTGTACATTTAAAAAAACAACAATTTTTTGATTGTGAAATAAAAGCAGTCAGTTTCCTTCACGCTTGTGCGTTTCAGGGCCTGCCAGGGCACAGTGTCACACCAGTGCAACTCATATCTGGTGTAACAGTAGTGTACATTTAAAAAAAAACAGCACTTTTTTGACTGTGAAATAATAGCAGTCAGTTTTCTTCACACGTGTGCGTTTCAGTGCCTGCCAGGGCACAGTGTCACCCCAGTGCAACTCATATCTTGTGTAACAGTAGTGTACATTTAAAAAAAACAACACTTTTTTGACTGTGAAATAATAGCAGTCAGTTTCCTTCACACGTGTGCGTTTAAGTGCCTGCCAGGGCACAGTGTCACCCCAGTGCAACTCATATCTGGTGTAACAGTAGTGTACATTTAAAAAAATAAAAACACTTTTTTGACTGTGAAATAATAGCAGTCAGTTTCCTTCACACGTGTGCGTTTCAGTGCCTGCCAGGGCACAGTGTCACCCCAGTGCAACTCATATCTGGTGTAACAGTAGTGTACATTTAAAAAAAAACAACACTTTTTTGACTGTGAAATAATAGCAGTCAGTTTCCTTCACAAGTGTGCGTTTCAGTGCCTGCCAGGGCACAGTGTCACCCCAGTGCAACTCATATCTGGTGTAACAGTAGTGTACATTTAAAAAAAAAACAACACTTTTTTGACTGTGAAATAATAGCAGTCAGTTTCCTTCACACGTGTGCGTTTCAGTGCCTGCCAGGGCACAGTGTCACCCCAGTGCAACTCATATCTGGTGTAACAGTAGTGTACATTTAAAAAAAACAACACTTATTTGACTGTGAAATAATAGCAGTCAGTTTCCTTCACACGTGTGCGTTTCAGTGCCTGCCAGGGCACAGTGTCACCCCAGTGCAACTCATATCTGGTGTAACAGTAGTGTACATTTAAAAAAAACAACACTTATTTGACTGTGAAATAATAGCAGTCAGTTTCCTTCACACGTGTGCGTTTCAGTGCCTGCCAGGGCACAGTGTCACCCCAGTGCAACTCATATCTGGTGTAACAGTAGTGTACATTTAAAAAAAACAACACTTTTTTGACTGTGAAATAATAGCAGTCAGTTTCCTTCACACGTGTGCGTTTCAGAGCCTGCCAGGGCACAGTGTCACCCCAGTGCAACTCATATCTGGTGTAACAGTAGTGTACATTTAAAAAAAACAGCACTTTTTTGACTGTGAAATAATAGCAGTCAGTTTCCTTCACACGTGTGCGTTTCAGTGCCTGCCAGGGCACAGTGTCACCCCAGTGCAACTCATATCTGGTGTAACAGTAGTGTACATTTAAAAAAAACAACAATTTTTTGATTGTGAAATAAAAGCAGTCAGTTTCCTTCACGCTTGTGCATTTCAGGGCCTGCCAGGGCACAGTGTCACACCAGTGCAACTCATATCTGGTGTAACAGTAGTGTACATTTTTTAAAAAAAAATACAATTTTGACTGTAATAGATTGAATAGCAGTTAGTTGTCTGCAACCGTGTGTGTCAGGCCTACAGCGTCTACTCTGCCAACTTCTGCCAGTGCACAGTGCCACTCATATCTGTTGTCACAGTAGCTTGCATGCATAGTACCACTAATCGAAAAAAAAATGACAGGCAGAGGCAGGCCACCCAGCAGGGGCCGTCGTGGTTGTGGTACTGTGATTCCCTTTGGCCCTAGAATAATACCCAGTGTTCAGAGGCCACGTACCCTGAACTCGAACAGTTCTGATGACATAGTTGACTGGCTAACACAGGACACCCAATCTTCTACAGCTTCCGCTTGGAACCTTGACACACCATCCTCCTCCAGCTTAGCTTCGGGCACCTCTCAAGTTACCACTCGCCCGCCTGCCGCCACCACCAACACTAGCACCACAGCCGTTTCACTTGATCTGTCAGAGGAGTTATTTACACATCAGTTGGAAGAAATGAGTGATAGTGATGCACAACCATTATTGACAGAGGATGTAGATAACAGGGATATGTCTCAGTCAGGCAGCATTACACACATGGATGTACGGTGTGATGATGATGATGATGTTGTACCCGCTGCTGCTTCCTTTGCTGAGTTGTCAGATACAAGTGAAGCGGTTGATGATGACGATGCATCCGTGGATGTCACGTGGGTGCCCGCTAGAAGAGAAGAAGAACAGGAGGAAATTTCAGATGGGGAGACAGAGAGGAGGAGGAGACGAGTTGGAAGCTTGGCAAAGTGGTTTGTGACAATGGAAGAAATTTGTTGGCGGCATTGAATTTGGCAGCAGGTTGACACATGTGCCGTGCATGGCACATGTGTGTAATCTGATCGTACAACGCTTTGTGCATAAGTATCCAGGCTTACAGTACGTCCTAAAGCAGGCCAGGAAGGTGTGTGGCCATTTCAGGCGTTCCTACACGGCCATGGCGCACTTTTCAGATATCCAGCGGCGAAACAACATGCCAGTGAGGCGCTTGATTTGCTACTGCCCGACATGTTGGAATTCAACATTCCTAATGTTCGACCGCCTGCTCCAACAAGAAAAAGCCGTTAACGGCTATTTGTATGACCGGGGTGCTAGGACAGCCACTGCGGAGCTGGGATTTTTTTTGCCACGTTACTGGACACTCATGCGCAATGCCTGTAGGCTCATGCGTCCTTTTGAGGAGGTGACAAACCTAGTCAGTCGCACCGAAGGCACCATCAGCGACATCATACCATTTGTTTTCTTCCTGGAGCGTGCCCTGCGAAGAGTGCTGGATCAGGCCGTAGATGAGCGTGAAGAGGAAGAGTTGTGGTCACCATCACCTCACTTGCTGGACCTGCTGCAATGCTGGAAGAAGATTATGAGGAAGAGGAGTCAGAGGAGGAATGTGGCTTTGAGGAGGAGGAGGAAGACCAACCACAACAGGCATCCCAGGGTGCTCGTTGTCACCTATCTGGTACCCGTGGTGTTGTACGTGGCTGGGGGGAAGAACATACCTTCAGTGAGATTACTGAGGACGAGGAATGGGACATGTGTAGCTCGGCATCCAACCTTGTGCAAATGGTGTCTTTCATGCTGTCGTACCTGTTGAGGGGCCCTCGTATAAAAAGGCGGAAGGAGAACGACCTGTACTGGGTGTCCATGCTACTAGACCCCCGGTATAAGCAGAAAGTGCCTGAAATGTTACTGAATTACCGCAAGTCGGAAAGGATGCAGCAGTTCCAAAATAAATTAAAAAGTATGATTTACACAGCGTATAAGGGTGATGTCACAGCACAACGGGAATCTAACAGGGGAAGAGGACAGGACGCTTTACAGACGTGTTGTTGATGGAGGACATGCAGAGCTTTTTAAGTCCTACGCATTGCCACAGCCCTTCGGGGTCCACCCTCAGAGAACGACTCGACGGACAGGTAGCAGACTACCTCGCCTTAACTCCAGATCTCGAGACTCTGAGGAGTGATTAAACCCCTTGACTACTCGGTGTGCAGGCTTGACCTGTGGCCTGAGCTATCCCAATTTGAGATATAATTTCTGGCCTGCCCTGCTTCAAGTGTCCTGTCAGAAAAGACCATCATGCAGCAGGAGGTATTGTCACTGAGAAGAGAAGTCACCTAGGTCAAAAAAGTCTAGATTACCTCACCTTTATTAAGATGAATGAGGGATGGATCCCGAAGGGATTGACAGTGGGCGATACATTAGACTAAAAAAGGCCTGATGAGATGAGCTGCCTTGGGATAAAAATGGTCCACACGCTGCTGTATTTTATCTCTGAATGCCGGATGACTTGCGTGACTTATCCGCCACCAACCAGGGTTCAAGCCGCAATGTTTTAGGGCACTTTCTGCCTGGGAAACAAACATCAATTTTTCTGGCCGCTGCTACAGCAGCGGCTGCAACAATACCTAATTTTTCAGGCATGTGTACATACCTTATTTTTCTGGCCTTTGGTGCTGCACTGTGGCTTCAAAAACCAAACCAAAAAAAAGGCACATAACAGGGATTAAACTGATAGGAATAGTACTACTTAACACACCTTATAATAACGCAGAGAGAAGCAATGCAGAGAGAGGAGTCTGAAGAAGAGGAGTCAGAGGAGGAAGGTGGCTTTGAGGAGGTGGAAGACCAAACACAGCAGGCGTCCCAGGGGGCTTGTTGTCACATTTCGGCGACCCTTGGTGTTATACGTGGCTGGGTGGAGGAAGAGACCTTCAATGACATCAGTAAGGACAAGGAACGGGACATGGCTAGCTTGGTATCCAACCTTGTGCAAATGGGGAGTTTGCGGTTGTGCAAATAGACTGTTTGCGGTTGTTTGCGGTGCGTTAAACGGGGAGTTTGGTCTGTCACTGTGAAGTGGGCGTAACCCTTACACTACCTGATCGATACAACATCATACCTGATGTTTTAAAGCTCGTTATTCCAAACAATTTAGGAATGTTAGGTGATTTATGCCCTTTATGGATTAAAACCAGACTCTGCATCAACTATGTAATTTTCCATGGGAGTTTTGCCATGGATCCCCTCCGGCATGCCACAGTCCAGGTGTTAGTCCCCTTGAAACAACTTTTCCATCACTATTGTGGCCAGAAAGAGTCCCTGTGGGTTTTAAAATTTGCCTGCCTATTGAAGTCTATGGCGGTTCGCCCGGTTCGCCCGGTTCGCGAACATTTAAGGAATTTCGCGTTCGCCGTTCGCGAACGGAAAATTTTGTGTTTGCGACATCACTACTGATCGATCAATGTTGCTGCAATATTGTTTGTAAACAATAAAGTAACAGCTGACATCTATTTGATTGTATATATAAGTGATTGGCGAGATGTCAATTTTGTACACGTCCCATTAAAATCGCTATAATAATGAAGATCTTCCAAACTCTCGTTTACGTATATGTAGTATTGATTGAGAAACTTCTGAAAGGGGCGGTACAGTCCTAAAGCTTTAATCTGTATGGTTGAAGCTTCTAATGACGTCATTATATTAGCAACCTGCCTGTCTAGTTAGCAAATCTTCATTCTGTTGTTGTATTTTACTACATTGTTATTGTGTGATGATTAAAATAAAAAATGTGTGCTTTGCTGTTGTGTGATGCGTCTTATGTACATATACGTATATACTGTGATTCTCTCCCACATATGCTGATTTATATAAAGCAGTATAGCATTGTTGTTCCTTCCCAAAAAGTGACAGCTGTAATCTGTTCTAATGCTGTTTTCTTATTGTACGTAATTCCTAATGGTATATTGTGAGTGAATCGTGATGTTAAAGGGACAGTAAATCCATATTTTATGTTTCATGATTCATAGAGAGAATGTAATGTTAAGCAACCTTCCAATGTAGTTGTATGATGTAAATGTGTTCATTGTTTATATGTGTTTTCCCCCCAGAATATGAATGCACATGTATGAGTGAATGACAAAAGTCATGTATGTGTATCCATCAATGATCATGTGTTGAGCCTATGTAGATATGCTGTTCATGCAAGCATATGAGTTGAATAAATGAAATGCTATAATAGAGGTAAAGGAGACGTGTTTCCAATTGTCTACTGTTTGTGAATAATGATATGTTAAAGTTATTTTTCTGTCCGTTTAAATCTGATGTAACTTTTCCCAAAGATTTCGTATTGGTGATGGTGATTTGTAGTTGATGTAATATAAATATATATAACAATTTGATGTTGTACTGAATTTCACAGAAGTAAAAGCCATAACTCCATAGGAAAATAGTGAATTCTTGATCTATTTGTCATAGCGGGAATAACGCAAGAAAGAATGAGTTTGTTTCACAATTGTAATGCTGGTATTACAAGTTTTCTTGTCTACGCTTTTTACATGCGTTGGGTAAATCTGCCTGTCACGTGCATGAGCACGTCTTCCCAATAGAAATCAATGGAGGAGAAAAATTTGTTGAGAAATAAAATCCAATACTTGTTTTGAGCGTAAAGTGAGTGACGTCATGTTCTTGTGTGAAAAATTAGCTAAATCGTGTTCATTTCCTAATAAAAATCTATTTTGTGTATGTAATGTGCTGTATATTGTTTGTATGTATCGATTAGTGTATGTATGCAATAGTATTTGTAGTTAGATGTAGCTAAATGAGTGTATGTTCCCGTCTGTCTATGTAAGTCAATGGAAAATGGCTTTGTGTGGCTTTTCTTTCAAACACCCGAGATCTCGTAACTTTGATCTGTTCTATTTTGACATGAAAATGTAAAATCTTAAAAATAAATATTGTGTAGTGTTTGTACGAGTGTAAGTGTACTTTGTGTAATATTTTTGAAGTGATTCGTGAATGTTTTTGTTAGCGGCATATGGTTAACTACTGGGTCTGTGTTTACGTTAATGATTTGAGTGGAGATGGATATTTTTGTTGCGTTACGTAAACTCGTAATACCAGTGGTAGTGAAAAAGCAGCGTTAGGAGGCTTTTACCCATAACGCCAAACTCGTAACCTAGCTGTTTGTTTTTCTTTATTTTACAGGATCCTTTCAGATTTCTAAAGCCGACCCTTATTTGACTGTGTATTTAAAATTTTCGAAGGACCAACTACAAATGCTTCATTTATGAACTACAGACTGTTGGAGTTATGCTGAAAACTGCTGCTGCTGAGAGTTGATACAAGTTTCTAAAAGGAATTTTCCATCTCTGAAAGGTACCTTTAATTCATTCATTGGCTGTCTGTGTGTGTGTGTGCTTTTTTTGTGTGTACTGTTTACTTAATTAATCTATTTCGGCTAGATTACGAGTCTTGCGTTAGCCTTAAAAAGCGGCGTTAAGGGGTCCTAACGCTGCTTTTTAACGCCCGCTTGTATTACTAGTCAGGCAGGTACAGGTGTACCGCTCACTTTTTCCCCGCAATTTTAGCATACCGCAAATCCCCTTACGTCAATTGCGTATCCTATCTTTATAATGGGATTTGCCTAACGCCGGTATTACGATCGCTGGAAAAAGTGAGCGGTACACCCTCTCCTGTCCAGACTCCTAACGCATTTAAAAGTCAGTAGTTAAGAGTTTTATGGGCTAACGCCGGAACATAAAACTCTTAACTAAAGTGCTAAAAAGTACACTAACACCCATAAACTACCTATTAACCCCTAAACCGAGGCCCCCCCACATCGCAAACACTATAATAAAATTATTTAACCCCTAATCTGCTGACCGGACATCTCCGCCACTTTAATAAATGTATTAACCCCTAAACCGCCGCTCTCCCGCCTTGCAAACACTAGTTGAATTTTATTAACCCCTAATCTGCCATCCCTAACATCGCCGACACCTACCTACAATTATTAACCCATAATCTGCCGCCCCCAACGTCGCCGCCACTATAATAAATTTATTAACCCCTAAACCTAAGTTTAACCCTAACCCTAACCCCCCAACTTAAATATAATTTAAATAAATCTAAATAAATTTACTACAATTAAATAAATTATTCCTATTTAAAACTAAATACTTACCTGTAAAATAAATCCTAAGCTAGATACAATATAACTAATAGTTACATTGTAGCTAGCTTAGGATTTATATTTATTTTACAGGCAAGTTTGTATTTATTTTAACTAGGTAGAATAGTTATTAAATAGTTATTAACTATTTAATAAATTCCTAGTTAAAATAAGTTAAAATTTACCTGTAAAATAAATCCTAACCTAAATTACAATTATACCTAACACTACACTATCATTAAATTAATTACCTAAACTACCTAAAATTATTTACAATTTATTTAAATAAACTAAATTACGAGAAACCCCCCCCACTAAATTACAGAAAATAAAAAAAGAATTACAATTTTTTAAAGCTAATTACACCTACTCTAATCCCCCTAATAAAATAAAAAAGCCCCCCAAAATAATAAAATTCCCTACCCTACACTAAATTACAAATAGCCCTTAAAAGGGCCTTTTGTGGGGCATTGCCCCAAAGTAATCAGCTCTTTTACCTGTAAAAAAAATACAATACCCCCCCAACATTAAAACCCACCACCCACACACCCAACCCTACTCTAAAACCCACCCAATCCCCCCTTAATAAAACCTAACACTACCCCCTTGAAGATCACCCTACCTTGAGACGTCTTCACCCAGCCGGGCACAAGTGGACCACCAGAGGGGCAGAAGTCTTCATCCGATCTGGCCAGAAGAGGACATCCAGACTGGCAGCAGTCTTCAGGCGGAATCTTCTATCTTCTTCCATCCGGAGCGGAGCGGGTCCATCTTGAAGACATCCGACGCGGAGCATCCTCTTCCTTCTTGATCCGACAACTGAATGAAGGTTCCTTTAGGTGACGTCATCCAAGATGGCGTCCCTTCAATTCCGATTGGCTGATAGAATCCTATCAGCCAATCGGAATTAAGGTTGGAAAAATCCTATTGGCTGATGCAATCAGCCAATAGGATTTAAGTTCACTCCTATTGGCTGATCCAATCAGCCAATAGGATTGAGCTTGCATTCTATTGGCTGTTCCAATCAGCCAATAGAATGCAAGCTCAATTCTATTGGCTGATTGCATCATTTTTTTACAGGTAAAAGAGCTGATTACTTTGGGGCAATGCCCCGCAAAAGGCCATTTTAAGGGCTATTTGTAATTTAGTGTAGGGTAGGGAATTTTATTATTTTGGGGGGCTTTTTTATTTTATTAGGGGGATTAGAGTAGGTGTAATTAGCTTTAAAAAATTGTAATTCTTTTTTTATTTTCTGTAATTTTGTGCTTTTTTTTTCGTAATTTAGTTTATTTAAATTAATTGTAAATAATTGTAGGTAGTTTAGGTAATTCATTTAATGTTAGTGTAGTGTTAGGTGTAATTGTAATTTAGGTTAGGATTTATTTTACAGGTAAATTTGTACTTATTTTAACTAGGTAGTTATTACATAGTTAATAACTATTTAATAACTGTTGTACCTAGTTAAAATAAATACATACTTGCATGTAAAATAAATATAAATCCTAAGCTAGCTACAATGTAACTATTAGTTATATTGTAGCTATCTTAGGGTTTATTTTACAGGTAAGTATTTAGTTTTAAATAGGAATAATTTAGTTAATTACAGTAAATTTATTTAGATTTATTTAAATTATATTTAAGTTAGGGGGGGTTAGGGTTAGACTTAGGTTTAGGGGTTGATAAATTTATTATAGTGGCGGAGACGTTGGCGGCAGATTAGGGGTTAATAAATAAAATGTAGGGTTTGGCGATGTTGGGGGCAGCAGATTAGGGGTTCATAGGGAAAATGTAGTTGGCGGCGGTGTCCGGAGTGGCAGATTAGGGGTTAATAAATATAATGTAGGTGTCGTCAATGTTGGGGGCGGCAGATTAGGGGTTAATAATTGTAAGATTAGGGGTGTTTAGACTCGGGGTTCATGTTAGGGTGTTAGGTGCAGACATAAAAAGTATTTCCCCAAAGGAAACAATGGGGCTGCGTTAGGAGCTGAACGCTGCTTTTTTGCAGGTGTTAGTTTTTTTTTCCAGACAGCTCAGCCCCATTGTTTCCTATGGGGAAATCGTGCACGAGAACGTTTAGCCAGCTTACCGCTACCGTAAGCAACGCTGGTATTGAGGCGAGATGTGGAGCTAAATTCTGCTCTACGCACACTTTTTTGCGGCTAACGCCGGGTTGAAAAAGACCTGTAATACTAGCGTTACTTTAGATGAGCGGTGAGCTGAAACTAAGCGTTAGCAATGCACCCCTGTTACTGTAAAACTCGTAATCTCGCCATTTGTTTTTCTTTATTATACAGGATCCTTTCAGATTTCTAAAGCCGGCCCTTATTTGACTGTGTAATTAAAACATTTTGAAGGACCAACTACAAATGCTTAATTTATGAACTACAGACTGTTGGAGTTGTGCTGAAAACTGCTGCTGCTGCTGAGAGTTGATACAAGTTGCTAAAAGGAATTTTCCATCTCTAAAAGGTACCTTTAATTAATTAATTAATTAATTAATTAATTAATTAATTGGCTTTCTTTTAACTAAGTCTGCATGTGTGTGTGTTTTTTGTGTACTGTTTACTTAATTAATCTCTTTGTTTTTCTTTATTATACTGGATCCTTTCAGATTACTAAATCTAGCCTTTGTTTGACTGTATTTACAATATTGAGGAGCACCAACTATAAAATGATTCATTTCTGGACAGCTGTAGTTGTGCTGAAAACAGGATCCTTTCAGATTTTTAAATCTGGCATTTGTTTGACTGTGTATTTAAAAATTGAGGAGCACCAACTACAAAATGATTCATTTCTGGACAACTGTAGTTGTGCTGAAAACAGGATCCTTTCAGATTTCAAAATATCGCCTTTGTTTGACTGTGTATTTAAAAATTGAGGAGCACCAACTACAAATGCTTCATTTCTGTACTGTGCTGGAGTTGTGATGAAAACAGGATCCTTTCAGGGGCACGATCCGATATACGGCGCAGGTTTCGGTGCAAGCGTGGAAACCTGTGCCGCCCGTAGTTTCACCTTGCACATCGACCTATCACATATACGGCGCCGACAGTTGCTAAAGTGCCGTAAGTCGGACAAACTAGCGATGTCCAGAAATAAGCGTAAGTACAAATTTCTGGAGTCGCCAGTGACTTATGGCACTTTAGAAACTGTTGCCGCCTAAAAAAAACTAACTAAAGTATAAAATCTCCCGTAACTGTCTAACACACCTCCCAAACATCATCCCGACACGTATACCCCTCTATCTGCAATCCCCCCTCTCACTCCTAATAATAAATATATTAACCCCTAAACCGCCGCTCCCGGCCCCCGCCGCCAGCTACATTAAATGTATTACCCCCTAATCTGAGCCCCCTACACCGCCAAAAAACTATGGCCGAAGGGTGAAATATACGAGCGTAACTTCTAGGTTACGCCGTATATGTAATACCAAACCAAAGCAATATTTGCATATCGGATCGGGCCCCAGATTTTTAAATCTGGCATTTATTTGACTGTGTATCTAAAAATTGAGGAGCAATAATTACAAATGCTTAGTTTCTGGACTACAGACTGCTGGAGTTGTGCAAAAAAAAATCTGTATTTGTAGAAAACTGCTGCTTACTGCTGATCTCTATAAAAAAAAATATTTGTGCCAATTATTGGTGTTGTGGGGAGGATTGTGGGTAATGGTTTCAAATGTTTTATTTATTATTTCAAATAAAACTATATATATATATATATATATATATATATATATATATATATATATATATATATATATATATTTATCAAGACCATTGTATATCTTTTTTCTCTCTATTATTTCAAAGTTATAACTATGAGGATACTATAAATAAATCTAATAGCCAACACAAAGAAAAAACTTTATTTTTTCATAAAAAAAACAACTGGTTAAAATAAAAAAAAAAGTAAATAAACACACTTTTTTGAGGAAACAACTTTATTATTTAAAAAAAACTTATGAGGTATATTATTAATATATTGTGAAACATTTATTCTGCTGCCCTCCCCCCAAGGTCAGGTCTTTTTTGGACATAAAGTGGTTTTTTTCATAGTATTTCCAAAGTAAATGTCCACCAGGGCTTAAAAAACACTTACTGTACATAGAGAGTGACATACATAATCACAGACATATACAGAGTTATGCACATATGCACATAGGCACTGTCACATGGGCATGTGCACACACACACACATATATATATATATATATATACAGTATATATATATACACACATACATATACATGACTTTTGCTGCAATATATCTAAAAAAAACAACAAAAAAAAACACTAATTTCTTGATTCAATACTTAACAAACACAATACTGAGTTTTGAAATGCAAGAGAACTAAATGCAATAGATAGTTGAATAAAAGAAAGGTTCAGAGTTACATCTCTTATTATACTACCTAGAATTTAAGCTCCTTAAACAAAGTCTCACATTATATACCTGTATAATGCTTCTAAAATAACTGTAATAAATATAGCCACAAAAATATGTGCTTCCCCCCTCCAATCTGCTGCCCTAGGCAAGTGCCTTGTTTGTCTATGCCGAAATATTCACCCCTGCCACCATGGTAACCTACCTAATCCACTACAGTACTTGAATAGAGGGGGTTATAAATGAAATCAGACTGGTGTGCTCTATCTTGGGGCTCGTCAGTATGGCGTAGGTTAATTATTTAACTCAAACAATGTGTTATTTATTTGAGTGATTAACATCACCAGCCATAGACAGCCTGTTTGGTCCATATGAGCCTCCTCCAATCAAACATTACCATTACTATCAATGTTTAAAGGAAAATTAAAAAATGTGTACAAATTTGTATTTGTAAAAATGAATACATGTGAAATATAAAAAGGACATTAAAAACAAAACAGTTTCCTTTAAGAAACATTTTTTATACATTTCAAATTTAATTCTATTGCCTAATTTGCTTTGTTATCTCGGCTTCCTTTTTGAAGAGCATACTACTAGTAGGCTCAGAGGCTTAGGCGAGCTAGATCAGGATGATTGACAAATATCTGCTCACCAGATATGCTGATGCTTATTTGGCTACTTGCTGGTGATGACTTCTTTTATAAAGCTAATACATCATGATATTTAAGGAATACATAATGAATTGAACATTCTAATAAAATACACACACACATATATATAATCCCAAAAGAACTCTGCACTCACTTTGTTTGAACAACTGCCTGGGGTGCATCCAATGCTTATGCAAATACAAAGTCCCAGAATAAAGAGCACTCACCAGGTCTTTTTATCAATATAGCCATCAATGCTTTTATTTCATAAAGTGACGTTTCGAGGGTTTTAACCCCGTCCTCAGATCTTACAACATTGTACATACCTGCTCGTTAATATACCCTTCACCGACTATCCTCGCCGCAGCACCGGAAGTCACCCGGCGTCCTGATCGCACATCTGCGCATGCTCAGACCATCGGCATGGCAACTGGCCGCGGCGTTTTCTAAAAAACACATAGGCCTAGATTTAGAGTTTGGCGGTAGCCGTCAGGCTCCTAACGCTGTTTTTTACCGCCCGCTGGTATTTGGAGTCAGTCAGGAAAGGGTCTAACGCTCACTTTGCAGCCGCGACTTTTCCATACCGCAGATCCCCCTACGCCATTTGCGTATCCTATATTTTCAATGGGATCTTTCTAACGCCGGTATTTAGAGTCTTGGATGAAGTGAGCGTTAGAAATCTAACGACAAAACTCCAGCCGCAGAAAAAAAGTCAGTAGTTAAGAGCTTTCTGGGCTAACGCCAGTTTATAAAGCTCTTAACTACTGTGCTCTAAAGTACACTAACACCCATAAACTACCTATGTACCCCTAAACCGAGGCCCCCCCACATCGCCGCCACTCTATTAAAATTTTTTAACCCCTAATCTGCTGCTCCGTACACCGCCGCCACCTACGTTATCCCTATGTACCCCTAATCTGCTGCCAATAATACTGCCAACACCTACATAATATTTATTAACCCCTAATCTGCCACCCCCAACGTCGCCGCCACCTACCTACACTTATTAACCCCTAATCTGCCGACTGCACACCGCCGCAACCTACATTATCCCTATGTACCCCTAATCTGCTGCCCCTAACACCGCCGACCCCTATATTATATTTATTAACCCCTAATCTGCCGCCCCCAACGTCGCCTCCACCTACCTACACTTATTAACCCCTAATCTGCAGACCGGACCGCACCGCTACTATAATAAATGTATTAACCCCTAATCCGCCTCACTCCCGCCTCAATAACCCTATAATAAATAGTATTAACCCCTAATCTGCCCTCGCTAACATCGCCAACACCTAACTTCAAACATTAACCCCTAATCTGCCGACCGGAGCTCACCGCTACTCTAATACATTTTTTAACCCCTAAAGCTAATTCTAACCCTAACCGTAACACCCCCCTAAGTTAAATATAATTTTTATCTAACTAAATAAATTAACTCTTATTAAATAAAGTATTCCTATTTAAAGCTAAATACTTACCTGTAAAATAAACCCTAATATAGCTACAATATAAATTATAATTATATTGTAGCTATTTTAGGATTTATATTTATTTTACAGGCAACTTTGTATTTATTTTAACCAGGTACAATAGCTATTAAATAGTTAATAACTATTTAATAGCTACCTAGTTAAAATAATTACAAAATTACCTGTAAAATAAATCCTAACCTAAGTTACAATTAAACCTAACACTACACTATCAATAAATTAATTAAATAAAATACCTACAATTATCTACAATTAAACCTAACACTACACTATCAATAAATTAATTAAATACAATACCTACAAATAAATACAATTAAATAAACTAACTAAAGTACAAAAATAAAAAAGAACTAAGTTACAAAAAATAAAAAAATATTTACAAACATTAGAAAAATATTACAACAATTTTAAACTAATTACACCTACTCTAAGCCCCCTAATAAAATAACAAAGACCCCCAAAATAAAAAAATGCCCTACCCTATTCTAAAAATAAAATAGAAAAGCTCTTTTACCTTACCAGCCCTGAAAAGGGCCCTTTGCGGGGCATGCCCCAAAGAATTCAGCTCTTTTGCCTGTAAAAAAAAACCATACACTACCCCCCCAACATTACAACCCACCACCCACATACCCCTAATCTAACCCAAACCCCCCTTAAATAAACCTAACACTAAGCCCCTGAAGATCTCCCTACCTTGTCTTAACCACGCCGGGTTCACCGATCGATCCAGAAGAGCTCCTCCGATGTCTTGATCCAAGCCCAAGCGGGGGGTTGAAGATGTCCATGATCCGACTGAAGTCTTCATCCAAGCGGGAGCTGAAGAGGTCCATGATTGGGCTGAAGTCTTCATCCAAGCGGGAGCTGAAGAGGTCCATGATCGGGCTGAAGTCTTCTATCAAGCGGCATCTTCAATCTTCTTTCTTCCGGATCCATGATCATTCCGCCGACGCGGAACATCCATCTTCACCGACGACTTCCCGACGAATGACGGTTTCTTTAAGGGACGTCATCCAAGATGGCGTCCCTCGAATTCCGATTGGCTGATAGGATTCTATCAGCCAATCGGAATTAAGGTAAGAAAATTCTGATTGGCTGATGGAATCAGCCAATCAGAATCAAGTTCAATCCGATTGGCTGATCAGATCAGCCAATCAGATTGAGCTCGCATTCTATTGGCTGATCGGAACAGCCAATAGAATGCAAGCTCAATCTGATTGGCTGATCGGATCAGCCAATCGGATTGAACTTGATTCTGATTGGCTGATTTTTTTATTTTTTGTAACTTAGTTCTTTTTTATTTTTTGTACTTTAGTTAGTTTATTTCATTGTATTTATTTGTAGGTATTGTATTTAATTAATTTATTGATAGT
Organism: Bombina bombina; assembly: GCF_027579735.1. Classification (NCBI taxonomy): domain Eukaryota; kingdom Metazoa; phylum Chordata; class Amphibia; order Anura; family Bombinatoridae; genus Bombina; species Bombina bombina. Next base: position 500,114,873 of record NC_069503.1, on the reverse strand, counting down.
GTAGTGTTAGGTTTAATTGTATATAATTGTAGGTATTTTATTTAATTTATTTATTGATAGTGTAGTGTTAGGTTTAATTGTAACTTAGGTTAGGATTTATTTTACAGGTAATTTTGTAATTATTTTAACTAGGTAACTATTAAATAGTTATTAACTATTCAATAGCTATTGTACCTGGTTAAAATAATTACAAAGTTGCCTGTAAAATAAATATTAATCCTAAAATAGCTACAATATAATTATAATTTATATTGTAGATATATTAGGGTTTATTTTACAGGTAAGTATTTAGCTTTAAATAGGAATAATTTATTTTATAAGAGCTAATTTATTTAGTTAGATTTAAATTATATTTAACTTAGGGGGGTGTTAGGGTTAGATTTAGCTTTAGGGGTTAATACATTTATTAGAGTAGCGGTGAGATCCGGTCGGCAGATTAGGGGTTAATTATTGTAGGTAGGTGGAGGCAACGTTGGGGGTGGCAGATTAGGGGTTAATAAATATAATATAGGGGTTGGCGGTGTTAGGGGCAGCAGATTAGGGGTACATAGGGATAACGTAGGTTGCGGTGGTGTACGGAGCGGCAGATTAGGGGTTAATAATAATATGCAGGGGTCAGGGGAGGCGGCAGATTAGGGGTTAATAAATATAACATAGGGGTCGGCGGTGTTAGGGGCAGCAGATTAGGGGTACATAGGGATAACGTAGGTTGCGGCGGTGTACGGAGCGGCAGATTAGGGGTTAATAATAATATGCAGGGGTCAGCAATAGCGGGGGCGGCAGATTAGGGGTTAATAAGCGTAAGGTTAGGGGTGTTTAGACTCTGGGTACATGTTAGGGTGTTAGGTGCAGACTTAGGAAGTGTTTCCCCATAGGAAACAATGGGGCTGTGTTAGGAGCTTAACGCTGCTTTTTTGCAGGTGTTAGGTTTTTTTTCAGCTCAAACAGCCCCATTGTTTTCTATGGGGGAATCGTGCACGAGCACGTTTTTGAAGCTGGCCACGTCCGTAAGCAACGCTGGTATTTAGAGTTAAATATGCTATACGCTCCCTTTTTGGAGCCTAACGCAGCCCTTCTGTGAACTCTAAATACCAGCGTTATTTAAAAGGTGCGGGGAAAAAAAAGCATGCGTAGCTAACGGACCCCTTTGGCCGCAGAACTCTAAATCTAGCCGATAGTGATTTAAAATGATACATTATGGAAACAACATTTGTTCTACCTATCGCTTGCATGTTAACATCTAGTATCACGTAAACATATCTGACACTACTTTCTATTAGTAATAATTCATAGGCTCTGGATCTCTCTGGTGATTATGTGATCATAAAAGCCCTATATAAATCTGTATTAATACACAGTGTTCAATAGGACTGCCATAACTTATGCATAATTCATGTCAAATTGTTATACCAGCATTAATGCTGAGTACAGCTACCTTACAAAAAGGGGGGGGGGGTAATCTAGATAAATAACACATTATATCTTATTTGCAGGATATAAATTAATGGGTAAACTCACTCTGTTCATACTAATATAAGATTAGTGAAATAGACACATAGTTCATGATAAATCTAGTTTATAAGAAGCAGTGCCAATCCAGGTGGGTATTCAACCCACCAGGCACCAAAGTGCCTAAATTAAAAATCCATCTAGACTCACACTGTAATAATAACCTGTTCCTGTCCCCACCCCTCACCAAGGGTGGGATGTGATCTATGATCACATATCTCAAATCTGCCACCGCATGGCCCATCAACACAAAATGTCATGCCACGGGTTGTTCAGAACCCCTGTTATTTATGGCAGCCCGAATGGCAGCGTGGTGATTGGTCATGCGGGTGCAGAGATCGTCTATAGTTTTTCCGACATAGACTAACCCACACGAACAATGTAACAAATACACAATATGTGTAGTCATGCAGGTTACCCTATGTCGGATAGTATATCTGTGATTGGTAGCTGGGTGTGTAAAGAACTTAGCATTAGAAAGACCGTTGCACGTAGTGCAACCAACACATCTATAGCATCCAGGTTTAACAGTCTGTAAAAGATAAAAAGACCAGCGCAAAATGACCTACAAACAGACAACTATTAAGAAGGAGATACTCCAAAGTCTCCAAAAAACACAGAAAGATTACAATTAAAACTTAATTGTGGGCAACAAAAATGCTAAAGCTTGTAGGTAAAAGAGGGTAGGTGAATAGATAGATTCAAGGTTTTATTGTATATTAACTACAAATATAGAAACAAGTAATATATATATCTCTATATCTCTCTTCAGGATATATTTTCACACACACAATTCATCCAAATTCATAAAACAATTAATTTATTGCAATCCTCAAAAGCGATGTAAGGTTAAAAAAATAAAATAAAAATTAAAATCAACATATATTTCAAAAATTCATAAACTAACAGTAAAATATAAATGCATCAATATATTAAAACATTTAAAATATACTTAAGAAAAAAGTGTCACATATACAGGCTATGCCCTAAATTTTTTTTAAAACAACAACTTTGTTTTAAAGGTAGAGGCACATCTGCTCCTTTTAGAAGAAACAGTTCCGTAGGGATAATCTTTATCACAATAGATAATAGCCCAAAAGGTGACAAAGGGACCCTCCAAGTTCTTTTCCACAAGATAGATAGATAGTGGAACCTCCGTATTTCTTTCAGGAGATGAATGGATAGTGAGAGCTGTAAGCCAGTTAAGTAAAGAGACAAAATCAGCTGCTTAGGTAGATATCAAAGGCTGTTTACAACAAAGTACATCCGTACTTACACATACGTAGCCGGGAATCAGCGTTGTCTCCAGCTCCCCATCTTTCCAAGGACCGTTACGGAACACTTCTGTAGATGTCACCACACGCTACCTCCAAGAGCCCAGGTCGATCACCGCTTAGGAAAGTTTTGCAGGGAAAACAGGAAAGCGCCAAACAAACACAGCACCTGAGCAGGTTACATGACTACGGAGAGTCCTTAACATTAAAGTCAGGTGATACAAGCAATGAATAATCACTGAGCAACGTGTTTCAAATCTTTGTCAAGCTCAGTTAGCAAGTCCATAGTGTTGGCTTTTTATTCCCAAATCTTTAAAGGGGCAGCCTCTGTTTGATTCATATTCAATTAGTAATTCTATTTAGTTATATTCTGTTCTGACTAAACTTAAATATTTAGTATGCATATGTATTAGTAACATACATTTAAAATTACACATAAAAAATAATAAACATAAAAATGAGCAGATTACAAGAAACTTTCTAGACATACTATCTCAAATTCAAATTTAAATATACATATCTATAGATGGTAGTTAAAAATAGCTTAACAGACAATTTATAACTAAGACCATAAATCCAATATATATATATATGTGAGCAGGTTACAAGAAACTTGCTTTTAAGTTTTCCTAAAAAAAAATCTTAAAAATAATAACATTAACAGAAGATGCATTCTTATAGATACATATTTAACATACATATGTTTTAAAACATATTTTTGAACCATTCACCCTTACATGAAGATTTATTAAAAATAAATAAAAATACAATTCGATCTCATTATGTGTGTGAAAAAAACTCATAATTTCATACCTTAAACTCAAATTCCAAAAACAACTTTTAAAACCATATATATACCCCTATGTATCCAATAATATTCAATTTGAAATATAAATAGATTCAATATAAATATTTTTAGAAAATATACATATATTGCACATATCCATAAGATAATTCAGATCACTATTGTGTACCTATACAATTCATCTTAGAGGAAATAGTGACTAGTTCATAAGGACTCCTAAGTCAAAATCTAGATTCAGTCCATTTGGGTATAATGTTTTTAGATTAAAGATCCACTTAGCTTCTAATCTTAAAAGTTCTTTCCTAACATTACTCCCCTTCCAACTGGGTCTAATTTGATCTATAATGGTATATTTAAAATGGCTCAATCTTCCTTTTTTACAAATTTTAAAATGTTTTGGAACTGGTAGCTCTTGGTTTCTAATTTTATCCATATTTTCCACTGAATTTATGTGTTCTCTTATTCTATCTCTCGCGGGGCGTTCCGATTCCCCAATATACTGGGCCCCACACGAGCACTCTATTAGATATACTATGTTTGAATCTGTACATCTAAATACACCATTAATCTTATATTCTTTACCCGTCTTATTGGAAACAAATGTCTTTCTTTTCTTTGCATGCTGACAGGCACTTTATACAAGGATAGAAGCCTTTTAAATCATTTTGTATATAGGAAGAACAAAAATGTGAAAAATATGTTAGCTCCAACAGATATGAAAAGTAAAGCAATCTCTAAAAACAAAATAGATGTAGATCTGAAAGGAAATTATTTAAAAGGCTTCTATCCTTGTTTAAAGTGTAAGGCCTGTCAGCATGCAAAGAAAAGAAAGACATTTGTTTCCAATAAGACGGGTAAAGAATATAAGATTAATGGAGTATTTAGATGTACAGATTCAAACATAGTATATCTAATAGAGTGCTCGTGTGGGGCCCAGTATATTGGGGAATCGGAACGCCCGCGAGAGATAGAATAAGAGAACACATAAATTCAGTGGAAAATATGGATAAAATTAGAAACCAAGAGCTACCAGTTCCAAAACATTTTAAAATTTGTAAAAAAGGAAAATTGAGCCATTTTAAATATACCATTATAGATAAGATTAGACCCAGTTGGAGGGGGAGTAATGTTAGGAAAGAACTTTTAAGATTAGAAGCTAAGTGGATCTTTGAACTAAAAACATTATACCCAAATGGACTAAATCTAGATTTTGACTTAGGAGTTTTTATGAACTAGTCACTATTTCCTCTAAGATGAATTGTATAGGTACACAATAGTGATCTGAATTATTTTATGGATATGTGCAATATATGTATATTTTCTAAAAATATTTATATTGACTCTATTTATATTTCAAATTGAATATTATTGGATACATAGGGGTATATATATGGTTTTAAAAGTTGTTTTTGGAATTTGAGTTTAGGGTATGAAATTATGAGTTTTTTTCACACACATAATGAATTCGAATAGTATTTTTATTTATTTTTAATAAATCTTCATGTAAGGGTGAATGGTTCAAAAATATGTTTTAAAACATATGTATGTTAAATATGTATCTATAAGAATGCATCTTCTGTTAATGTTATTATTTTTAAGATGTTTTTTTAGGAAAACTTAAAAGCAAGTTTCTTGTAACCTGCTCACATATATATGTTTTGGATATATTGTCTTATAATTTTGTCTGTTGAGCTATTTTTAACTACCATCTATAGATATGTATATTTAAATTTGAATTTGAGATAGTATGTCTAGAAGGTTTCTTGTAATCTGCTCATTTTTATGTTTATTATTTTTTATGTGTAATTTTAAATGTATGTTACTAATACATATGCATACTAAATATTTAAAGGGACAGTACAATGTAAAATTGTTTTTCCATTAATGTATTTTAAATGATTTTAAATGACCAACTGCAGAGTATAAAATATTTGAGAAATTTCATTTACATGCTTATTTGTGTATATGAAGTAGCTGATTTTGTACTTTGAAACCACAGCCTATTACAATGGGTTGGACTTAAAGGTGATATCAGATCTCATTATGTTCTAAGTTTGTGTAAACTTTTTTTTGGCTGGAACACCAAAGCTCAATACATAGAGAGAACAATGGAAAATGATAATTTTATTACTTAACTATCCTGCATCCCACTGAGAGTGTAATCTCTTCTGCTGGCTGTGTATACTTAGGCTATTCAATAGCCTATACTCCAGTATTAATTTGTTCAGTGTAGGTGGCGATACCACAGGCTAAATCAGCTATTTCAAATGCTGAAATAGGAGTAAAGGAGCTACTTGTAAGCAATTTAATACACTCTAGCAGGTTAAAAGGATCATTGGGAATAATTTAAAGGGGAGACATTTTTTGGGTGAACTGTCCCTTTAAGTTTAGTCAGAACAGAATAATAATCTTTAAAGATTTGGGAATAAAAAGCCGACACTATGGACTTGCTAACTGAGCTTGACAAAGATTTGAAACGCGTTGTTCAGTAATTATTGGTTGACTTTGATGCTAAGGACTCTCCATAGTCTTGTAACCTGCTTGGGCGCTGTGTTTGTTTAGTGCTTTATGTTTCCCCTGCAAAACTTTCCTAAGAGGTGTTCGACCTGGGCTCTTGGAGGTAGCGTGTGGTGACAGCTACAGAAGTGTTCCATAAGGGTCCTTGGAAAGACGGGGAGCTGGAGACAACACTGATTCCCGTCTACTTATGTGTAAGTATGGATGTACTTTGTTGTAAACAGCCTTTGATATTTACCTAAGCAGCCGATTTTGTCTCTTTACTTAGATGGCTTACAGCTCTCGCTATCCATTCATCTCCTGAAAGAAATCCGGAGGTTCCACTATCTATCTATCTTGTGGAAAAGAACTTGGAGGGTCCCTTTGTCACCTTTTGGGCTATTATCTATTGTGATAAAGATTATCCCTACGGAACTGTTTCTTCTAAAAGGAGCGGATGTGCCTCTACCTTTGAAACAAAGTTGTTGTTTTTATTTTTTATTTTTAGGGCATAGCGTGTATATGTGACACTTTTTTCTTAAGTATATTTTTAAATGTTTTAATATATTGATGCATTTATCTTTTACTGTTAGTTTATGAATTTTTTTAAATATATGTTGAATTCAATTTTTTTTTTAACCTTACATCGCTTTTGAGGATTGTAATAAAATAATTTTTTTATGAATTTGGACGAATTGTGTGTGTGTGAAAATATATCCTGAAGAGATATATATATATATATATATATATATATATATTACTTGTTTCTATATTTGTAGTTAATATACAATAGAACCTTGAATCTATCTATTCACCTACTGTCTTTTACCTACAAGCTTTAGCATTTTTTTTTTGCGCACAATTAAGTTTTAATTGTAATATTAACAGTCTGTAACCAGTTCGTCTTGCTATAGCTCTGAACCGGGTCCACCTTCACCAGGATGTCCCTTAGCGATCTTGATCTTCTGTATCCCACCTGAGGGCATGATAATCCCTGGAACGGTAGATTCTTATCACTCTCCAATATGTTCCAGTTCTTCTTTACCAACTGTTGTAAATTTTGTTTATCTGAGGTGTATGTGGAAGTGAGAATTATTATTTTTTCTTTATCCCTTGATGATGCTGCCTGTAGGGCTGTATCTTGATCCATTGTGACAAATCGTTGGAAGTGTTGATCAATACGTTTATCTTGGTAGCCCCTCTGGAGAAATCTTGTTCTCATCTCCCCCAGTTGTTGTTGAGCATAACCATGTTTACTATTATTTCGTATGACCCTCTTAAATTGAGAGATTGGAAGGGCATTTTTTTAGAGATGGTGGGTGGCAGCTAGTGGCCTCCAACAGCGAGTTCCTATCCGTCTCTTTCTTGAATAAAGTTGCACACAATATGCCATCTTCAAGAAATATTCTCAAATCCAGGAAATCCACAGATGTGGAACTCTGTGTCATTTTAAATTGTAGATTAGAAGAAACAACATTCAACTTTAGAAACCAATTCTCCAGTTCATATTCCGTACCTGACCACAGAATGAACAAATCATCTATGTAACATCTGAAATATCTGATATGATGATTTGCAAACAGGTCAGTGTCTCTCTCCTCAAATTCAGCCATATACAGGTTGGCGTACGATGGGGCCATATTAGACCCCCATCGCCGTCCCCATTAGTTGCAGAAAAAAATGACTTTTCGAATTTAAAGTAGTTTCTACTAAGACACAATTCTAGAAGTTCCAAAATCAATTCTACTGGTGGTCCCACATATGGGTACTGATTCAGTTGTTTATGGACAGCTACAATCCCCTGTTCGTGTGGAATTGCGGTATACAGACTTACCACATCCAATGTTACCAGGATGATTGGTTCTTCAATTTTAGGGAACAACTTTATTTCTTTAATTAGACTAATAGAATCCAGCAAAAATGAGGGCATATTCTGTACAAATGGCTGTAGGATGCTATCCAGATATATTGCAATGGGCTGTAAAAGAGACCCTATAGAGGACACTATAGGTCTTCCAGGCGGTCTAGTGGGGTGTTTATGAACTTTAGGTAAAGTATAGAATGCAGGTATCCGAGGATGTTCCACTCTCATAAACCCCCCCCTCTCCTGTTTATCCAGCCATCCATTCTGAAAAGCTTGATCCAGAACTTCTTCAATCTGTGCTTTAAACAGTTTTGTCAGATTACAGGTTAGCTGTTTATACGTGGAGGTATCATTCAACTGTGAAAGGATTTCCTGTTGGCAATACACATAATCCAATATCACCAGTGCTCCCCCCTTATCAGCCTCTTTGAAGATCAGATCTTTGTTATTACTTAAGTTATCAAGTGTCAGTCTTTCCTCTCTTGACAAATTATTCCTGCATCCTGGTTTAGCCATTGCACACATTTTCCCTATATCTTCCAACAACAGTCTGGTATAAGTTTTTATACTCAGGTTTGAACTGGAGACATCATAGGTACTCTTGGGTTTTAATCTTGTTTTGTTGTTCAAATCCCTGCTTATATCACCTGATTCTGTACCAAAATGCTCTTTTAGTCTAGGTTCCGTTCAAATTTCTGCATGTCAATATACATCTCGAATGACGTAGGGATGAAAGACAAGCCTTTATTTAATATCTTGATTTCCAATGATGAAAATTGATAGGAACTCAAGTTGATCACTATATCATTCTTTACATCCTGCATCTGGCTCTGGGTAGTCTTCCCCGTACCACCCCCTCTCCTGATGTGCGTCCGGTGCCTCCCAGGTTTTTTGACCTAGTCATAACTCCTCCATCTTGGGTTCTTTGCGGTACTTCTGTCATTATGACACCCTCTGAGTCAGAACTGTTGCCAGATGAATCCACTGTAATCATGTTCCTGGTTCTGTAGAAACAAGATCTTCTTGGTGTATTTTCAAATGTCCTCTGACGTTCCTCAGCAGAGAGTAACCATCTATAGACTCTTTTAGCTTTGTAATCAGATTCTACAGTGGCCTACTTACGATTTTTAAAGGTCAACAGTTCTGTTTCAAAATCTTGTACCTGTTTGGTTAATTTCTCAATCCATTTATTCTCTGAGGACGGGGTTAAAACCCCCGAAACGTCACTTTATGAAATAAAAGCATTGATTGCTATATTGATAAAAAGACCTGGTGAGTGCTCTTTATTCTGGGACTTTATATATATATATATATATAATTGTGCAAGCTCTCCAACTTAAGAAAATGAGAGAAGCCTCTAATTTTCATCATAGGTATACCTCAACTATAAGAGACAAAATTTGGAAACAAATCCAGACAATCACATTGTCTGATTTGGAAAGAATTTATTTGCAAATTATGGTGGAAAATAAGTATTTGGTCAATATCAAAAGTTCATCTCAATACTTTGTTATATTTCCTTTGTTGGCAATGACAGAGGTCAAATGTTTTCTGTAAGTCTTCACAAGGTTGTCACACACTGCTGGTATGTTGGCCCATCCCTGCCTGCAGAGCTCCTCTAGAGCAGTGATGTTTTGGGGCTGTCGCTGGGCAACACGTACTTTCAACTCCCTCTAAAGGTTTTCTATGGGGTTGAAATCTGAAGACTGGCTAGGCCACTCCAGGACCTTGAAATGCTTCTTACAAAGCCACTCCTTCATTGCCCGGGTGGTGTGTTTGGGATCATTGTCATGCTAAAAGACCCATCCACGTTTCATCTTCAATGCCCTTGCTGATGGAAGGACATTTGCACTCAAAATCTCACTATACATGGCCCCATTCATTCCTTCATGTACACGGGTCAGTCGTCCTGTTCCCTTTGCAGAGAAACAGCCCCAAAGCATGATGTTGCCACCCACATGCTTTGATGTATGATGTTCTTTGGTTGCAACTCAGCATTCTCTCTCCTCCAAACACGATGAGTTGTGTTTCTACCAAACAGTTCTACTTTGGTTTCATCTGACCATATGACATTCTCCCAATACGCTTCTGGATCATCCAAATGCTCTCTAGCATACTTCAGATGGGCCCGGACATGTACTGGCTTAAGCAGGGGGACACGTCTGGCACTGCAGGATCTGAGTCCCTGGCGGCGTAGTGTGTTACTGATGGTAGCCTTTGGTACGTTGGTCCCAGCTCTCTGCAGATCATTCACTAGGTCCCCCTGTGTGGTTCTGGGATGTTTGCTCACCGTTCTTGTGATCATGTTGACCCCACAGGGAGAGATCTTGCGTGGAGCCCCAGATCAAGGGAGATTATCAGTGGTCTTGTATGTCTTCTATTTTCTAATTATAGCTCCCACAGTTGATTTCTTCACACCAAGCTGCTTGCCTATTGCAGATTAAGTCTTCCCAGCCTGGTGCAGGTCTACAATTTTGCTTCTGGTGTCCTTCGACAGCTCTTTGGTCTTCACCATAGTGGTGTTTGGAGTGTGACTGTTTGAGGTTGTGGACAGGTGTATTTTATACTGATAACAAGTTCAAACAGGTGCCATTAATACAGGTAATAAAGTCCAGTAAGGGAACAGCACACAGGAGTAAAAAATGTGCACGGTAGACCTAGGGCGCTGCCAAGCCCTAATACACATATACAAGGATAAGCAGGGTCTCCAGCACTTTTCAAACAGACTTTATTTGTACACAGATAGCATTATTAATTAATACAGGTAATGAGTGGAGGACAGAGGAGCCTCTTAAAGAAGAAGATACAGGTCTGTGAGAGGCAGAAATCTTGCTTGTTTGTAGGTGACCATATACTTATTTTCCACCATAATATGCAAATAAATTCTTTCCAAATCAGACAATTGTGATTGTCTGGATTTGTTTCCACATTTTGTCTCTCATAGTTGAGGTATACCTATGATGAAAATTACAGGCCTCTCTCATCTTCTTAAGTGGGAGAACTTGTACAATTGGTGGCTGGCTAAATACTTATTTGCCCCACTGTGTGTATATATATATATATATATATATATATATATATATATATATATATATATATATATATATATATATATATATCTCAAAAAGAGGAAATGCTTGAGTTGAGTTGAACATCAACCATAAAAAAAATAGTTTGGAAAATGAATGAGGCACAAAGATGGCGAAACGTGCTGCCTATGGTTGATGTATTTGTATATCTCAACATATTTCACCTTTTTGAATATTATAATAGACTAAAAAACATTACTTTCAGATCTTTTTTTTTCTTCAAAGTTAGAAAATTAATTTTTTGTGGTCACTAATTTCTTTTCAAGGTATAAATTTTCTTAATCTTACAATACAATTGACACAAGAGCTGGGGCATCACAAGGGTTGGTGTCACCCGGTGCGGTAAGTTATGGTGTCACCCCCCTCACCCCAGAAAGCAGACACACACAAACAAAAAAACACAGGCATACACACATACAATCACTCAGACACACTTAAAAACACACTCAGATGCACACACAAACACTCGGAAACACACTCAGACACACACAAAAACACACACACAAAAACACTCACAAACACACACACAAAAACACTCAGACACATACAAACAAAACACTCAGATACACACACATACAAAATATGTAAACTGCACTGCATTAAAGGGCCAGTAAACCTAAAAAAATAATGTTATATAATTCTGCATATAGTGCAGAATTATATAACATTATACTAGTGTTATCTTTATAAAACCTAATATTCCCTTTGAATTTTTTTTTAAAAAATTAATGTTTTTCAAACCTGCTCTCTGTGCTCTTCTGAACGGGTCTCTTTTTATCACACAGCGCATCTGGCCAGCTGTATAGTCACAGCCCGACCTAGTCATAACTCCTCCATCTTGGGTTCTTTGCGGTACTTCTGTCATTATAACACCCGCTGAGTCAGAACTGTTGCCAGATGAATCCACTGTAATCATATTCCTGGTTCTGTAGAAACGAGATCTTCTTGGTGTATTTTCAAATGTCCTCTGACGTTCCTCAGCAGAGAGTAACCATCTATAGACTCTTTTAGCTTTGTAATCAGATTCTACAGTGTCCTACTTACGATTTTTAAAGGTCAACAGTTCTGTTTCAAAATCTTGTACCTGTATGGTTAATTTCTCAATCCATTTATTCTCTGAGGACTGGGTTAAAACCCCCGAAACGTCACTTTATGAAATAAAAGCATTGATTGCTATATTGATAAAAAGACCTGGTGAGTGCTCTTTATTCTGGGACTTTATATATATATATATATATATATATATATATATATATATATATATATATATATACAGTGGGGCAAAAACGTATTTAGTCAGCCACCAATTGCGCAAGCTCTCCAACTTAAGAAGATGAGAGAAGCCTCTAATTTTCATCATAGGTATACCTCAACTATGAGAGACAAAATGTGGAAACAAATCACATTGTCTGATTTGGAAAGAATTTATTTGCAAATTATGGTGGAAAATAAGTATTTGGTCAATATCAAAAGTTCATCTCAATACTTTGTTGTATATCCTTTGTTGGCAATGACAGAGGTCAAATGTTTTCTGTAAGTCTTCACAAGGTTGTCACACACTGCTGGTATGTTGGCCCATCCCTGCCTGCAGAGCTCCTCTAGAGCAGTGATGTTTTGGGGCTGTCGCTGGGCAACACGTACTTTCAACTCCCTCTAAAGGTTTTCTATGGGGTTGAAATCTGAAGACTGGCTAGGCCACTCCAGGACCTTGAAATGCTTCTTGCAAAGCCACTCCTTCATTGCCCGGGCGGTGTGTTTGGGATCATTGTCATGCTGAAAGACCCATCCACGTTTCATCTTCAATGCCCTTGCTGATGGAAGGACATTTGCACTCAAAATCTCACTATACATGGCCCCATTCATTCTTTTATGTACACGGATCAGTCGTCCTGTTCCCTTTGCAGAGAAACAGCCCCAAAGCATGATGTTGCCACCCCCATGATGTATGATGTTCTTTGGTTGCAACTCAGCATTCTCTCTCCTCCAAACACGATGAGTTGTGTTTCTACCAAACAGTTCTACTTTGGTTTCATCTGACCATATGACATTCTCCCAATATGCTTCTGGATCATCCAAATGCTCTCTTCAGATAGCATCCAAAGGCTTACTTCAGATGGCACCAACAGCCAATCAGATTGAGCTCGCATTCTATTGGCTGATCAGAACAGCCAATAGAATGCAAGCTCAATCTGATTGGCTGATCGGATCATCCATTAGCCAATCAGAATTGTCCTACCTTAATTCTGATTGGCTGATAGAATCCTATTAGCCAATCGGAATTCGAGGGACGCCATCTTGGATGACGTCATTTAAAGGAACCTTCATTCGGACTTAGGACGTCGCAAGAAGAGGATGGATCCGCGCCGGAGGTCTTCAAGATGGAGCCGGTCGTCATCGGATGGAAGAAGATGGTTGCCGGTCCGGATCTACTCTTCTGCCCGGATAGGATGAAGACTTTGGAGCCTCTTCTGGACCTCTTCAGCCGCCGCTTGATAGAAGACTTCAGCAGGATGATGGATCTCCAGCCCCCGCTTGGGCTTGGATGAAGACTTCGGAGCCTGGAGCGTTCTGTGATACCTGGCATGGTGAAGACAAGGTAGGAAGATTTTCAGGGGCTTAGTGTTAGGTTTATTTAAGGGGGGTTTGAGTTAGATTAGGGGTATGTGGGTGGTGGGTTGTAATGTTGGGGGGGTATTCTATGTTTTTTTTTACAGGCAAAAGAGCTGAATTCTTTGGGGTATGCCCCACAAAAGGCCCTTTTAAGGGCTGGTAAGGTAAAAGAGCTTTTCTATTTTAATTTTAGAATAGGGTAGGGCATTTTTTTATTTTGGTGGGCTTTGTTATTTTATTAGGGGGCTTAGAGTAGGTGTAATTAGCTTAAAATTGTTGTAATATTTTTATTATGTTTGTAATTATTTTTTTTTATTTTGTGTAACTTAGCTTTTTTTATTTTTTGTACTTTAGTTAGTTTATTTAATTGTATTTATTTGTAGGTATTTTATTTATTTATTGATAGTGTAGTGTTAGGTTTAATTGTAGATAATTGTAGGTATTTTATTTAATTAATTTATTGCTAGTGTAGTGTTAGGTTTAATTGTAACTTAGGTTAGGATTTATTTTACAGGTAATTTTGTAATTATTTTAACTTGGTAGCTATTAAATAGTTCTTAACTATTTAATAGCTAATGTACCTGGTTAAAATAAATACAAAGTTGCCTGTAAAATAAATATAAATCGTAAAATAGCTACAATATAATTATAATTTATATTGTAGCTATATTAGGGTTTATTTTACAGGTAAGTATTTAGCTTTAAATAGGAATAATTTATTTAATAAGAGTTAATTTATTTCGTTAGATTTAAATTATATTTAACTTAGGGGGGGTGTTAGGGTTAGGGTTAGACTTAGCTTTAGGGGTTAAAAAATTTATTAGAGTAGCGGTGAGGTCCGGTCGGCAGATTAGGGGTTAATACTTGAAGTTAGGTGTCGGCGATGTTAGGGAGGGCAGATTTGGGGTTAATACTATTTATTATAGGGTTAGTGAGGCGGATTAGGGGTTAATACATTTATTATAGTAGCGGGGAGGTCCGGTCGGCAGATTAGGGGTTAATAATTGTAGGTAGGTGGAGGCGACGTTGTGGGGGGCAGATTAGGGGTTAATAAACATAATATAAGGGTCGGCGGTGTTATGGGCAGCAGATTAGGGGTACATAGGTATAATGTAGGTTGCGGCGGTGTACGGAGCGGCAGATTAGGGGTTAATAATAATATGCAGGGGTCAGCGATAGCGGGGGCGGCAGATTAGGGGTTAATAAGTGTAAGGTTAGGGGTGTTTAGACTCGGGGTACATGTTAGGGTGTTAGGTGCAGACATAGGAAGTGTTTCCCCATAGGAAACAATGGGGCTGCGTTAGGAGCTTAACGCGGCTTTTTTGCAGGTGTTTGGTTTTTTTTCAGCTCAAATTGCCCCATTGTTTCCTATGGGGGAATCGTGCACGAGCACGTTTTTTAAGCTGGCCGCGTCCGTAAGCACCGCTGGTATTGAGAGTTGCAGTGGCGGTAAATATGCCTGTACGCTCCCTTTTTGGAGCCTAACGCAGCCATTCTGTGAACTCTAAATACCAGCGGTATTTAAAAGGTGCGGGAGAAAAAAAGCATGCCTTAGCTACGCGGGTCGTTACCGACAAAACTCTAAATCTAGGCGTTGGTCTTTTATATAATAGGATATATTGTATACATTAGATTGATGTTCTTTTTTTAATTCAGAAACCCCATACCACGTCTGACACGGGATATAAACCTTAAAGGGACATGAACACTAAACATTTTCTTTCATGATTCCTA
Organism: Bombina bombina; assembly: GCF_027579735.1. Lineage (NCBI taxonomy): Eukaryota > Metazoa > Chordata > Amphibia > Anura > Bombinatoridae > Bombina > Bombina bombina. The sequence goes on along the minus strand of NC_069503.1, from coordinate 500,099,492 downwards.
TAAAGCATTTAAACAACTTTCCAATTTACTTCTATTATCTAATTGGCTCAGGTGCTGGGAGCTAGCTGCTGATTGGTGGCTGCACATAAATGCCTCTTGCCATTGACTTACCAATGTGTTCATCTAGCTCCCATTAGTTGATTGCTGCTCCTTCAATAAAGGATACCAAGAGAATGTAGCAAAATTGACAATAGAAGTAAATTGGAAAGTTGTTTAAGAATGTATCTTCTATCTGAATCATAAAAGCAAAAATTTGGGTTTCATGTCCCTTTAAATATACTACATAGAAAATAAATTATCGACACATAATGTTGACCTTTATACACTTTAATTATGTATTTGTATTTAATTTCAAATATGAACCACAATTTTGGAATTATTCTGAAACCATATTACATTTTATCAAGTACAAACATGCATTTTGTGTCTTTTTTTTATTTGTGTAGTTAAAACAAAAACATTACAGTGAAATGTAGTTATTTTACTGCTTGCTGCCAGTAGATGGCAAGCTAGGATATATTTTCATACTTGAGTGTATTCAAATGTGTGAGAGGGACCTAGTATAAGACCCAGGAGCTTTCTAAAGCATATTATTTGGAAATAGAGGTTTGTTTTTGATTTTTGTCGAGTTTTACATTTTTTTTTACCTATCCTAATATTTTCTGATTAAATATTATTTTACTTATACAATGGTGCTAAAGTGACCCTTCTGTTCTATCCCACAATGCACCTCTTTATTCTGGAATTCTAGATTAGGTGGTCTAAGAGTGGCCACTAATTTTCATTAGGGGTATGCCTTCTAGTGTATTTTAGGGGATCACTCAATATTTCTGATATAAAATTTGAGGATAACATTCTGTAGAATATTGCAGTTGTCATTTATAGCATTTATTGTGGAAGGAATAAGTGTTGCAAGTTTAATGCCACTTGTTTTCTAAATACATGTAAAATGTTGTTTTATTATGTACATTTAGAGATTTGTCTCTATAATTTGCAGATTCTTCGATTCTGTACTTTAACCTCATCATAAAAAAATGTGTCAAACGAATCCAAATATCTGCTTTCTCACAGATTATATCAAAGCACACAGTATTACCACTACAGCATTGCATTATGGGCCGTAACAGGTAAATGAGACACATCAAATACAGTTATCAATTTTTTTTGCTTTCATACACTTGAAAAATGGTTCCCTTGATCTATAACGCTTCATAATTTATAAAACATACCATGTGTTAGTTAAGCTGAGACTGCTGTTTCGGTACAGCTAGATCTCATGTTAGTTTATAGTTGTTGCAATGTGAAACTATGCTGATTATTAGGAATACAAACACAAATTCATTATGGTTGATAACATTTTTAAAATAAAAAAAACCTGCAGTATATATTAAAACCATAGCTTAGGCTCCAATTGTTTCACATATTTTTTTTTTTTTTTTTTACTAACTTTCACTTTGACTCCTTTAGCTTAATGTTGTTTCTAAGCTTATACAAAGCCCGTTTTTAAATATCATACTTCATAAACTACCAATACTTTGTAACTCCAATAGCTTAAAACAACAGTTTACCAAAAATGTTTTCCCCTTTAATTTGTTCCCAATGATCCATTTTACCTACTGAATTGTATTAAATGCTTTACAAGTCACTTGTTTACCCTTTTTCGGCATTTGAAATAGCTGCTTTAGCCTGTGGTATCCCCACCTTTACTGAAAGTTTCTAGACTTAAGTCCAGGCAATGTAAACACAACCAACAGAAGAAATTACACTCCCAGTGGGGGGTAGAAGCAATATCTAATAAAATTATAATTTTACATTGTTCTCTCTGGGGCCCCGATGTTGAAAACATCGATGGACCATTGGGAAACGGCTTCGATTACCTCATCGACATCGCAGCACGACGATCCGTCTGAATAGTTTAAAAAAGGGATGTGTCTGAGCGATGCTGGTGAGAGGCGATGTCTATTCCATAGAAGTCAATGGGAGCGTCACCGCCCACATCAACAACATCGCCGCTCATCTGCATTTTACTGCAGAGGGGGGGCCCTATTTGAAGTATGCTTACATGGCGCAAACAGTAAAATTTAGTTTTAGTGTAGACACATTTCAAATATTGCCGTGGGGACCTTAAGTTAATTACACCTACACTAACTTGCTCAAGCAATGTTTTCTTGGCAGCTGATAGCTGGGGCGACAAATATGGCCGCTACACTCCTTGCAACCTTCACTCCGCTGCTTTGAACATATCGATCTTATGTTAATGTGTCCAAATAAAAGTGCAGGCTACTACCACTAGCATGCCTCGCTAACTCCCCCTAAACGATAATATCTATGTCACGGCTAACCTACACTCCCGCTGCTCCACCTCGCTACCTCCCACCGACCGCCTACACATACATCACCTACACTCCCCCTGCACCTCTCAGCTAACTCCCCCTGAACGCCTACACCTACATCACATCTAACCTACACTCCCCCTGCGCCTCCCAGCTAACTCCCCCTGAACGCCTACACCTACGTGAAGCCTAACCTACACCCCCCCGAATGCCGATTACTATTAAAATATACGGTTCCTAAGTTACAAAAAATAAAAAGCACTAAGTTACACAAAATAAAAAACACTGTTACACAAAATAAAAAATAAATTATCAAATATTTAAACTAATTACATCTATTCTAATAGCCCTATGGAAATTAAAAAGCCCCCTCAAAATAAAAAAACACTAGCCTACAATAAACTACCTTAAAAGGGCCTTTTGCTGGGCATTGCCCCAAATAAATAAGCTCTTTTACCTGTAAACTAAAATACAATCACCCCCCCAACCACACAACCAAACCTCCCAAATAAAAACCTATCTAAAAAACCTAAGTTCCCCATTGCCCTGAAAAGGGCATTTGTATGGGCATTGCCCTTAAAAGGGCATTTAGCTCTTTTTCCACCTAAGTCCCTAACCTAAAATTAACCCCCCCAATAAACCCTTAAAAAAACCTAACCTAACACTAACCCCCGAAGATCCACTTACAGTTTTTGAAGACCCGATATCATTCCTCAACGAAGCAGCAGAAGTCCTCAGCGAAGCCGGCAGAAGTCTTCATCCAAGCCGGCAGAAGTCTTCATCCAAACGGCATCTTCTATTTTCATCCATCCGGCGCGGAGCAGCTCCATCTTCAAGACATCCGGCACGGAGCATCCTCTTCTTACAACATCTTCTGAAGAATGATGTTTCTCTTTAAATGACGTCATCCAAGATGGCATCCCTTACATTCCGATTGGCTGATAGAATTCTATCAGCCAATCGGAATTAAGGTGGAAAAAATCCTATTGGCTGTTGCAATCAGCCAATAGGATTGAGCTTTCATCCTATTGGCTGATCCAATCAGCCAATAGGATTGAGCTCCCATTCTATTGGTTGATTGGATCAGTTTGATAAATGGCAAAAGGTGTCAGATTGTGCCGAATTTGTATTCAGAACATCTGTAATGACGTAAGCATCGATCTGTGTCGGACTGAGACCGGCGGATCATATGTTACGTCACAAATTTCATTTTTTGCCAGTCTGTAGGCTTTGCTAAATGAGACAAATCAGACTCGCCACAATTACACTGTGAAATTCCAGCGTATTTGTGGTTAACGGCTTGATAAATAGGCCTCATGGTCTCCAGAACTGTACACAGTATTCCAGATTTGATCTGTAAAGAGGCAAAAGAACCTTGCTATTTCTGCTACTAATACCTCTCCCAATGCAACTAAGTATTCAACTTGCCTTACTGGCTGCATTGCTGCATTGTGTACCAAATTTTAAATAATCTGAAATAATATTTCCCAAGTCCCTTTCTTCTTTAGTTACAGTCAGTAATGTACCATTGAGACTATAATTGGCCTTTGGGTTTTTGGATCCTATATGCATAATTTTGCTCTTGGTAATATTAAATTTCAGATCCCATTTATTTGACCAGTCCTCTAGTTTTATAATATCACTGTTCATTTGACCAACCCCTCCTGGAACATCAACTCTGTTACAATTTTTTGTATCATCAGCAAACAAGCAAACCTTCCTATTAAGCCCATTTCCAATATCACTTATGAACATGTTAAACAAAACAGGCCCAAGAACTGACCCTTTGGGGAACACCACTAGTAACAAACTCCTCATTTGAATGTACTCCCTTAAGGGAAACCCTCTGTCGTCTATCTGTAAGCCAGCATTGTACCCACTTAACAATTTTAGCATCTACCCCGAGGCAATACATTTTGTGAATGAGTTTGTTGTGTGGGATGGTGTCAACTGCTTTGCTAAAGTCTAGATATGCAACATCTACAGCTCCTCCCTGGTCTATTAATTTAGTTACATGGTGAAAGAAATTAATTAGATTAGTCTAACATGATCTTCCAGCAGTAAAACCATGCTGCCCTTTGTCTTCACAGTTGTTTGTCTGAAGACACAAGTCTTTCCTTTAAAAGAGTTTCCATTAATTTCCCTGCAATTGAGGTCAAACTGACTGGCCTATATTTAGCAGAATCTCCCCTACTACATTGGCAATTTTCCAGTCTTTTGGAGCAACTCCTGTTAGAAGTGACTGATTAAATAAATTAGCTAATGGAGTAACTATCAAGGATCAAAGTTCTCTTAGAACCCTTAGATGCATATTACCTGGCCCCCCAGACTTATTTACTTTCATTTTTGATAAAGCCTTTGAAACCTCTTCCTCTGTAAAAAGAAAAGTACTACTCACATTATCATTTACAGTAACATCCCTTAATAATAATATCACTATCTTTACCATCTGTTGTAAAGACTGAACAAAAGTAATTGTTTAAACAGTTTGCTATTTGTTTATCTTCTTTCACTACTCTTTTATCATTCTTGATTCTTACTATCATTTTGTTAGTTTTTCTGTTTTCACTGATATATCTAAAGAAGGTTTTGTCACTGTTTTTTAAAAGATTGTGCTATTTTCTCTTCTGCATCAGCTTTAGCCTTTCTGATTAACTGCTTTGTCATCTTTTGATGGCTTCTCCATTTTTCCTTATCCTCTTTTGAGCCAGTGAGTTTGAATTTTTTTATAGACTGTCTTTTTGTCTTAACTGCATGTGCTACTTCTCTTGAAAACTGTATTGGTTTTAGTTTTCTTTTACTTTTACAAACAAGCCTAATACAGTGTTTAGTTGCATCTAGAATTTTTTTAAATATTCCCATTGTTCTTGTATTCCTGTAATCTCTGCCATCCCTTTAGAGATTCCTTTAGGTATCTGCCCATGTAAGAAAAATTAGTTGATGTAAAGTCTAAAACTTTTGTTTTACTATAGTTGCACAGTACCTTTGCCTGAATATTAAACCATACAGACTGATGATCACTAGAGCCCAAGTTCTCACCCACAGACACTTCAGATACTATATCACTGTTTGTAAGTACTAAATCTAATATAGTTCCTTTTTATATATACTGGTTCTTAAAAGTGAAATAAATATGTCCTCCTTAAAAATGTATAAAGAAATACAGGCAAAGCCATAAAGCAAGGTTGACACCACTGGATGTAGCATCACATATTGATCTAAGTGAACTAATGGACACCTGCGAAGACCCCGGCTCCTTAGTCCAACTACAACAAAACCATGAGAGGCCAAACAGTTACACACCAGAACCACTACAATGTTGCCAGATTGCCCCACTTTATGGTCCACTTTTACAAATGTGGATATAAAAGGAGTTAAAAACAACAAACAAAAGTTGCACTCTACTACATGTAACTTAGACCCTACTCCAACTCAGCTCATATCTGGATGCATTGAAACACTCACCCCAGCCCTCACAAAAATAGTTCAGTGTTCACTAGAAACAGAAGACTTCCCAGATCCTCTAAAATAAGCTGTGGTAAAAAAAAGAAACTTTTATTAGACCCAGACTGCATGACTACAGACCAATATCCAACCTTCCATTTCTGGGGAAAATAATTGAAAAAGTAGTGGCAACTCAACTGGAAGCCCATCTATCACGCCTGAACATATTCGATCCTTTTCAGTCATGTTTTAGATGCCGCAATATTACTGAAACAGCGCTAGTCTGAGTGCTAAATGATCTCCTCATGGCAAGAGACAAAGGTTATTACTCCATCCTAATCCTCCTGGATCTCTCAGCTGCATTTTACAATGTTGACCATAGGATTCTAATAGAGCGCTTGCAGCACATCTGTGGTCTAGGAGGCACAGTCCTTAACTGGTTTAAATCTTTCCTCGCTGGTAGATCACAGAGAGTAATATCAGGATCAAGCTCATCAGCAACAACAGAACTGGCCTGCAGAGTTCTACAAGGATCCATCCTGTCTCCCATGCTATTTGCAATTTTCTTACTACCACTAAGGGACATCATTAATCGACATGGCCTAAGGTATCATTGTTACACTGATGACACACAACTTTATTTATCCTTTGCTCCAGATACTACAGACCCAGCATGCCGCATAAACAGTTGCTTAACAGACCTCATGGAATGGATGAATGCTAGTTGTCTCAAAGTGAACGCAGACAAAACAGAGTTACTCTTGGTGAGGGAACCCCGGGCATAAAAAATATCCCATGATCACCCAACTGGCTTGGAGCTTGGAGGCTTTGAACTCGTTAGATTAGCAAAGGTATGAAACTTCGGAGTGCTGATTAACGCTGGACTATCTTTTAAACAGCAGATTTTATCCGTAATAAAATCTGCCTACTTTAATCTGAAAAACATAGCCAGGATACAACACTTAATTCCACCGGATGATATGCCAACATTAATCCATGCATTTGTATCCTTTAGGCTAGATTACTGCAATGTACTTTGCTTGGGCCTCCCAAAAAAAGAACTACATCGCCTTCAGATGGTACAAAACGCAGCAGCCAGACTACTGACCAATCAAACTCCCTCCTGCCACATAACACCTGTTCTCCATTCCCTGCATTGGCTTCCAATTAAATGGCGATCATATTTAAAAAAATTGGCCTGCTGATCTTCAAAGCCTTAAACAACCAAGGCCCACAGTACCTGAAAGAGCTCCTGACACCCTACATCCCATCCCGCTCACTTAGGTCAGCCAACACATCCCTCCTCTCAGTGCCAAGAATAAGGACAAACTCAGGCTCCAGAGCATTCGGCCACGCTGCCCCTACTTTCTGGAACTCTTTACAGTGCGCAATCAGAGAGGCACCGTCCTTACAGACTTTTAAAAAAAAGCTAAAGACCCACCTCTTCCATCAGGCATTCAGTCCGCTTATCTGACCTTCCGAAACTCCTAACTTTTATGTCTTTATGTTGGTATATTTGTAAAGTGTCTTGAGTCTCACAGGGTGAAAAACGCTATATAAATCACAAATTATTATATTGTTTTAAAGAGCATTGTTTAAAAGAGCATTTCATTGCAAACTATAGCTATAAAATGCATATATATATATATATATATATATATATATATATATATATATATATATATATATATATATATATATATATATATACACATATATACACACACACACACACACACACACAGTTTGCCACCCATCACAAGCAACAGATGCAATTGCTTCACAGTGTTTTCTGGTATCTAATGTGTTAATATATACAGGCACAGCCTGCATCTGCTAACAGTATTGCTGTCAATAAAAGCTGCCTAAGCAGGGGAAGGACTTACATCCTCACACAGGACTGCCGGCAGCACAGCTAAAGCCACTGACTGAGGAGGGAGCAACTGTCACACTTCCCTCTATTTCAGTGCTCTTTTGCTGCAGAGGACAGATTTATGGCAAAAAGGTACTGAGCTTTACTACCAAACATATCAGGCAGATAAAGCCAAATGAATGAATGTACATGCAAGCTGAAGTGGGATTCCATATTGTGGAGGAGGCACACTAAGCAGACTAGGCATTCATGGAACACAGGGAGGAGCTTATTGCAGCAGGAATCCCTACATTATAATGCGCCTGTACCATTCTGTTCCAACCCCTATTCACACCTTTGAAAATGAGTCTGTATTACTGTGCTTGGAGGAATGGGCTGAGCTACTATGCACCCTCACCTGTTTGATCTTAGAAAAAAGGGCTTCTTTTCCTATGCCCTTGTGCGAGGCCCCATCATAAGTGAGGCCTTAGGCAATCGCCTATTTGGCCTAATGGTGGGGCTGCCTATGAAAATACCCTAACTGAACCACTTGAACTATGCTTCTCTTTCAGTCACGCAAAGATATTTTTAACCAGCATAAAAATACAAAAACATTTTTTTCCAGTACCATCAGTATTTTGAAAACCAATAGATTTCACCCTAACCCATCCTGTCCACCTTACATTATAACAAAAGTAAATAGCACTACTCCAGTACAACTTCTAATCATTAATCTAGAACATGAGCACTAAATGTTTGACTAAGCCACAACTGTCTCTTGGCCACAAATTCTATACAATGCTTTAGTCGGCAAACACCTATACATAATCATTAAGTTATAATTCACTAAAGTAATATCCTTTTGTCAGTTCAAAAGACTTTGACATTTACATTTGTTTAGTCTCCCTTTTAGTCCACCAATCTGTTTGCTTTATTTTGATTATTTAGGATTTAAATATTTTTTTATTGTCAACCCATAAATCAATAGATTTCCTAAATCCTAATTTGTAATCCACTTCTCAACTTGCATATAAAACCAAGCAAGAGCAAAACTAATAGGCTTTCTTCTATCAATTTCATGCAAATCATCTCTCCTCAAAGCTAATACCTCAAACAAACCAAACCATAAACTTGTCATTCTCTCTTTACTACTAAACTTTATTGTCCAAAGCACTACCTTTTCCATGTACCACATTTTGCTTAGTAACTCTCTTCTCGCTTTCTCCATATAGAAAGGGCAATTTTAAACTGCTTTCAAATTTACTTCTGTTATCAAATTTGCTTTGTTTTCCTGGTATCCTTTGTTGAAGAAGTATGCACATGTCTTTGTTATACATTGGGGGGTAGTTATCAAGCCGTCAACCTCAAATACGCTGGAATTCCGCAGCGTATTTGTGGCGAGGCTGATTCGCCTTAGTTATCAAAGGCTCGAGACCGGCAAAAGTAGAATTTTGTGACGTAAGCATCGATCCGCCGGACTCAGTCCGACACAGATCGATTCTTACGTCACTCCAGATGTTCCGCACACAAGTGCGGCACATTCTCACTACTTTTGCTAGCTATCATAAAACTAGCAGGTACGCTCGGCACTTTTACGGCCCAGCGTACCTGGTTTTCAATCCGCCACCCCTGGAGGCGGCGGATCCCATAGGAATCAATGGGAGTCTGACCATAGCGAAAGTACAAGTTCGCTGCTGACAGACATCCCATTGATTTCTATGGGAGCTGTCTGCACCTAACACCCTAACATGTACCCCGAGTCTAAACACCACTAATCTGACCCCCCTACACCGCCGCAACTAAATAAAGTTATTACCCCCTAAACCGCCGCTCCCGGAGCCCACCGCAAGCTACTCTATACATATTAACCCCTAAACCGCCGCTCCCGGAGCCCACCGCAACTAAAATAAATGTATTAACCCCTAAACCGCCGCTCCCTGAACCCGCCGCAACCTATATTAAACCTATTAACCCCTATCCTGCCCCCCCTACACCGTCGCCACCTATATTAAACTTATTAACCCCTAATCTGCCCCCCCTACACCGTCGCCACCTATAATAAATCTATTAACCCCTAATCTGCCCCCCCTACACCGTCGCCACCTATAATAAATTTATTAACCCCTATCCTGCCCCCCACTACGCCGCCGCCACTGTAATAAAATGATTAACCCCTAAACCTAAGTCTAACCCTAACCCTAACGCCCCCCTAACTTAAATATTAATTAAATAAATCTAAATAAATTAACTCTTATTAACTAAATGAATCCTATTTAAAACTAAATACTTACCTTTAAAATAAACCCTAATATAGCTACAATATAAATAATAATTATATTCTAGCTATCTTAGGATTTATATTTATTTTACAGGTAACTTTCAATTTATTTTAACCATGTACAATAACTATTAAATAGTTATTAACTATTTAATAGCTTACCTAGCTAAAATAAAGAGAAATGTACCTGTGAAATAAATCCTAACCTAAGTTACAATTACACCTAACACTACACTATACTTTAATAAATTATTCCTATTTAAAAATAAATACTTACCTGTAAAATAAACCCTAAGATAGCTACAATGTAATTAATAATTATATTATAGCTATCTTAGGATTTATATTTATTTTACAGGTAACTTTGTATTTATTTTAGCTAGTTAGAATAGTTATTAAATAGTTATTAACTATTTAATAACTACCTAGCTAAAAGAAATACAAAATTACCTGTAAAATAAATCCTAACCTAAGTTACAATTAAACCTAATACTACACTATCATTAAATTAACTAAATAAACTACCTACAAATAACTACAATTAAATACAATTACATAAACTAACTAAAGTACAAAAAATAAAAAAAGCTAAGTTACAAAAAATAAAAAATAAAGTTACAAACATGTTAAAAATATTACAACAATTTTAAGCTACTTACACCTAATGTAAGCCCCCTAATAAAATAACAAACCCCCCCCCAAAATAAAAAAAATCCCTACCCTATTCTAAATTAAATAAATTTCAAAGCTCTTTTACCTTACCAGCCCTTAAAAGGGCCATTTGTGGGGGCATGCCCCAAAAAGTTCAGCTCTTTTGCCTGTAAAAGAAAAATACAACCCCCCCCAACATTAAAACCCACCACCCACATACCCCTAATCTAACCCAAACCCCCCTTACAAAAACCTAACACTAATCCCCTGAAGATCATCCTACCTTGAGTCGTCTTCACTCAGCCGAGCCACCGATGGAACTGAAGAGGACATCCGGAGCGGAAGAAGTTAATCCTCCAAGCGGCGCTGAAGAAATCTTCCATCCGATGAAGTCATCATCCAGGCGGCGCTGAAGAGGTCTTCTATCCGGGCGAAGTCATCTTCCAAGCCGGGTCTTGAATCTTCCTTCCGCCGACGCGGAACCACCTTCTTCACCGACGGACTACGACGAATGACGGCTCCTTTAAGGGACGTCATCCAAGATGGCGTCCCCTCAATTCCGATTGGCTGTTAGGATTCTATCAGCCAATCGGAATTAAGGTAGGAAAATCTGATTGGCTGATGGAATCAGCCAATCAGATTCAAGTTCAATCCGATTGGCTGATCCAATCAGCCAATCAGATTGAGCTCGCATTCTATTGGCTGATCGGAACAGCCAATAGAATGCGAGCTCAATCTGATTGGCTGATTCCATCAGCCAATCAGATTTTTCCAACCTTAATTCCGATTGGCTGATAGAATCCTATCAGCCAATCGGAATTGAGGGGACGCCATCTTGGATGACGTCCCTTAAAGGAGCCGTCATTCGTCGTAGTCCGTCGGTGAAGAAGGTGGTTCCGCGTCGGCGGAAGGAAGATTCAAGACCCGGCTTGGAAGATGACTTCGCCCGGATAGAAGACCTCTTCAGCGCCGCCTGGATGATGACTTCATCGGATGGAAGATTTCTTCAGCGCCGCTTGGAGGATTAACTTCTTCCGCTCCGGATGTCCTCTTCAGTTCCATCGGTGGCTCGGCTGAGTGAAGACGACTCAAGGTAGGATGATCTTCAGGGGATTAGTGTTAGGTTTTTTTAAGGGGGGTTTGGGTTAGATTAGGGGTATGTGGGTGGTGGGTTTTAATGTTGGGGGGGTTGTATTTTTCTTTTACAGGCAAAAGAGCTGATCTTTTTGGGGCATGCCCCCACAAATGGCCCTTTTAAGGGCTGGTAAGGTAAAAGAGCTTTGAAATTTATTTAATTTAGAATAGGGTAGGGATTTTTTTTATTTTGGGGGGGTTTGTTATTTTATTAGGGGGCTTAGATTAGGTGTAAGTAGCTTAAAATTGTTGTAATATTTTTAACATGTTTGTAACTTATTTTTTTATTTTTTGTAACTTAGCTTTTTTTATTTTTTGTACTTTAGTTAGTTTATGTAATTGTATTTAATTGTAGTTATTTGTAGGTAGTTTATTTAGTTAATTTAATGATAGTGTAGTATTAGGTTTAATTGTAACTTAAGTTAGGATTTATTTTACAGGTAATTTTGTATTTCTTTTAGCTAGGTAGTTATTAAATAGTTAATAACTATTTAATAACTATTCTAACTAGCTAAAATAAATACAAAGTTACCTGTAAAATAAATATAAATCCTAAGATAGCTATAATATAATTATTAATTACATTGTAGCTATCTTAGGGTTTATTTTACAGGTAAGTATTTATTTTTAAATAGGAATAATTTATTAAAGTATAGTGTAGTGTTAGGTGTAATTGTAACTTAGGTTAGGATTTATTTCACAGGTACATTTCTCTTTATTTTAGCTAGGTAAGCTATTAAATAGTTAATAACTATTTAATAGTTATTGTACATGGTTAAAATAAATTGAAAGTTACCTGTAAAATAAATATAAATCCTAAGATAGCTAGAATATAATTATTATTTATATTGTAGCGATATTAGGGTTTATTTTAAAGGTAAGTATTTAGTTTTAAATAGGATTCATTTAGTTAATAAGAGTTCATTTATTTAGATTTATTTAATTAATATTTAAGTTAGGGGGGCGTTAGGGTTAGGGTTAGACTTAGGTTTAGGGGTTAATCATTTTATTACAGTGGCGGCGGCGTAGTGGGGGGCAGGATAGGGGTTAATAAATTTATTGTAGGTGGCGACGGTGTAGGGGGGGCAGATTAGGGGTTAATAAATTTATTATAGGTGGCGACGGTGTAGGAGTGGGCAGGATAGGGGTTAATAGGTTTAATATAGGTTGCGGCGGGTTCATGGAGCGGCGGTTTAGGGGTTAAACTATTTATTTAGTTGCGGAGAGGTGCGGGATCAGCAGGATAGGGGTTAATAATTTTATAATAGAGGGCGACGGTATAGGGGGGGCAGGATAGGGGTTACTAGGTATAATGTAGGTGGCAGCGGTGTCCGGGAGCGGCGGTTTAGGGGTTAATACATTTATAAGAGTTGCGGCGGGGTCTAGGAGCGGCGGTTTAGGGGTTAGTAACTTTATTTAGTTGCGTGGGGCTCCGGGGGCGCCGGTATAGGGGGTAGAACAGTGTAGTTTAGTGTGAGTGCTCAGTGACAGGCTAGCAATAAAGCTGGGAAAAAGCCGAAGGGCAGCGAGATCGGATGAGTGATAACTGTCACACTCCGCTGCTCATCGCCCCGCAGCTTTTTGACAGCTTTATTTGATAACTTAGGCGAACGTATTCAAGGTCCGCGGCGGCGAAGGTAGGCGAGCTTAGGCGGACGTATTGGGCCGGCGAAGCCAGAAAAGTAGACGGCTTGATAACTACCCCCCATTGTTGCAAAAACTGTTGCCATAGAGCACTAAAGATCTATGCATGCTCCTGAGCTGCCACGAACCTACCTAGAATTAATCTTCAACAAAGGATAACAAAAGAACAGAGTAAATTAATAACAGAAGTAAACTGGAAAGTTGCTCAAAAATTGCACTTTCTAAATAAACCATAAACATTTAATTTTGAATTTAGATGCCATAAACTGTGAAGAAAAAGCCCATGCAAAACTGTACACATTTGTCTATATTTATTTTAATTTAAATACCCTCTCTCTTCCTTATTACCTTTTAAATCTAAATTGAATTTAACACCTAAAATATATTACACCTTCCTTTGTCTTCCACACAACTCTCCCTCCATTCATCAAACACCTTTCATTTATCAATATCAAAAAATGTTCGAATAACCCCTGATGGAAAAATAGTGCTGGTAACCGTAGAAGGTAAAGACAAGAAAAATCTTTATTCGTAATCCAATAAAAACAGCTGGACTCTAAGGGTAAAAATGGGTGAGCATAGTTTGACCGGTTTCGGTCTCTCAGATCCTATTCATAAACTAAAATAATGCAACAGGTGCACAGCATTTAAAGGAATCAAGCACCCCTCATTGGAGGAACTTGACAACACCCTTTCTTAACACATTAATTACGGCTATAAAAACACAGAAGGCATATTTCTACATGATGTGATTATACACAAAATACATACATTAATAGAACCAAACAATAGTACAAAAGTATATATATGTGAGGCCACTGTAGAAAAAATGTACAAGAAGTTTGGTATAGCTTATGGCTTAAGGAATAATGTACAGGAGCTATATATAATGGGAAAAACAAGTTCTCTGAACAATGTAAATAATTATTCCATTTGCTCTAAAATAGACAGCTGATACATCCAAAGCCATAACAGCAATAACATGATTCCATGGATGATGACAGTACATTGGTATATGCTAACCCAAGTATGCTAAATGCATAATGCTTGATAATGATAAATACATTACATATTTCAAGCTTATATCACTGTATATGCACCCGGGTATGCAAAACCCAATGTAAGGAATTAAGGTCAACCAAACGTACTAAGCAGACAAATACAAAAAACATAATCACAATTTAATCTTAAATTGTGTATAGAGAGGTGAGGGAAAAAGGGGTAAAGGGGTAAACCTTTAGGCCTCAAGGTCCTATTATGGTTTTATTTGCAACAGACACTAGTCTGGTGGTTTATCACCACAGCGTCCCTGTTACAAGATTGTAGCCCAGTATGGACCAAAGTGCCAAAACATAAAATTACCCATATAGTTAGTGGTGCCAGTAATTAATTATATAAAATTCTGAGTTGAACCCCACAGGTAGCAGGCTACTGAGTTTATGAATCCAGTATATTTCTTGTCTAGACAATATCTGGAATTTGTCCCCACGGGGGGGGGTGTCTCAATATCTGTTCAATAGCCTGCCACCTGAAGGATCCTACATTGCCATTATGAACCTCGAGAAAATGTTTGGAGAGTGCTGACACTGCTCTGTCATGACTAATGTGAGAGAGATGTTCTTTTATTCGGGTACCTACTTCCCTTGTGGTTCCTACCACGTATTGATGAGAGCACAGGGTACACTCTATGAGATAAATGAAAATTTATTAAAGCATTTTACACACACCCTGGTCTCAAACACCTCAGAAGGTGGTGGAAATGTGTACATGCTCACACGACTTGCATGTCCTTTTGCCGTACTTGAAGGTCCCTTTAAAGTGTAGCCATGAGCTCGGGGCTTTATTGTTTTTCAATAAACTGGTTGAAAGAATATTACCTAGTGTCATGTTTCGTTTGTATATAAACTGGCACCCTCCACTTATGGAGTTACGTAATCTTTGGTCACCCCTCAATATAGGTAGATTCTTCCTGATGATATTGCAAACTTGATAGTACTGATTCGAATATGCTGTGACAAATAGAGGTTTTTGTTTATTCCCCAGAGGACCTTCCACACTACCCTCTCTCTTATTCTTCAGGGCAAACAATTGATTTCTTTCCATCAGTTGTACCTCTTTGCGAGCTCTATTGATCACTCTCCTGGGGTAATCCCTGGCTAGTAATCGCTCCATGAGTAACTGACTTTCACTTCTGAAGTCCCTTTCTAGGGTACAATTTCATTTGGCCCGTAAAAACTTTCCCTTGACTATCCCCTTAAAAACATGCAGTAGGGAATTCCCGGAAATGGGTTTCCTATACAGGGACGAAATGATTCTTCTATTTCTAAAATCTGAGGTCAGGGTCACATCAAGGTAATGAATGGTGGTCTTATGCCATTCAAATGTAAACTTTAAACCTACATGATTGGTATTCAGATAATTGACAAACTCTTGTGCTCCTGATGGACCAGAGGACCAAATAATTAATAGGTCATCAATAAATCTCATATACCTAACCATTTTGGATGAAAATATATTGCCATCTCCATAGACGTGGAAACGCTCCCACCACCCCATAAAGAGGTTGGCATAGGAGGGGGCAAATTTGTCCCCCATTGCGGTTCCACATCTCTGGAGATAGCACATGTCAGAAAATTTGAAGAAATTGTGCTTCAAGAGAAAATCAATGACCCGCAGTACATAATCCTTATGTTCTTCTGAGGACCCTGTGTGTCTGTCCAAAAAGAATTTGACAGCTTCAATTCCAAACTCATGGGGTATTGAGGAATATAGGGAGACTACATCAATAGTGTGTGGGTGGTGTCCCTCAAGTAACTAGGTAAACTATGTACTAGGGGCTGCAGAAATTGGTCCACCCACTTAGATAGGGGCTCTAGTAGAGAGCCTATACCTGCTACTATTGGTCTTCCCTTAACCTCAGAGAGACTTTTGTGGACCTTTGGGAAATGCTGGAAGATGGGCATCACTGGATTATCGACTAATAAGCAATCAAATGTCTTTCTGTCAATGATGCCAATCTCCAGCCCATCATCCAAAAGGTCTCTAAGCATATACTGATACTGTGTGGTAGGATCTCTCCTTAGTGGTGTATAGGCTTCAGGGTCATTCAGTTGTCTTGAGGCCTCACTTATGTACATGCTCTTGTCCAAGACAACCACGCTTCCTCCCTTGTCTTGCCTATTAACAATGGAGTCGTTATTCTGTTAGCTACTTATGGCTTCTCTTTCCTTCCTCGTTAGGTTGGAGTGACTCATCCATTCTTGTTTGGATAGTGCGGTTAAATCCTCTACCACCCTTTTGTGAAAGCCCTCCAAACCTTTCCCTCTGATCTGTATAGGGTAAAAATTTGATCTCAACTTCATTCTGCAAGGTACTTTATCTATGTTAATTTGTTCAACATTGCCATGAGAGAGATCTTCTAAATTATTTAATGCACAAATATCTGAGAATGTAAGATCATCATAGTTAGAGATAGGCTCTACCTGCTTCACATCGTCTATGGTCTCATTTCCTGGAAAGTATTTTATTAAAGTTAGGTCCCTCACAAGCCTATTCACATCCAAAATAGTTTGGAATAGGTCAAAATCATGTGAGGGAACAAACCCAAGGCCATAGTTCAGTACTTTTCTCTCTGAATCTGTTAACCTATATGAAGATAGATTAATCACTGAATTTTCTTTTATTGGTACTTCTGTCTCTGTACACTCCTGTTGCCTCTCACTGGGTATCTGTGTTCATTGTCCACAGTTAGCGGTGCCTGTACTGAACCCCTCCCCTCGGTTCACTGGGGGCCCAGTGAAAATCAGCATTGGCCTGTCCCTGGGTATTATCCCTGGTGTTAGTATGGTAGTGTGACCTACCCCATCCTCTACATCTGCCTCTCTTGGGTATGGTCCCTGGGTTTTTATGTTCCTTAAGAATGCTTTTAATGTGTGGGGCTACCACCATTCCCCCTACTGTGTCAGGTATAGATGATGAAGAACCTGCATCCTCTGGCTCTGAACCAGAGCAGCCATTCATTTCGAGCTAGAAGCAAACCTGTCTTCATCCATCAGGTCTGGCTCAGAGTCAGAGAATGCTACTTTCTTAGAATTTACTTCTGTCTGGGATCTATTTCTCCTCTGTCCCTGCTTACTATTCTTGCCTTTATGGGCAGAGCTTTGATCATTCAGACTACCATTCAACTGGTTAGACCAGGATTTACTTCTTTGGCGTTTACGTCAAATATAGACTATACACTTCGTATAGTCTTTTTGGTCCCTCAGAAATTTAGAATGTTTAGTCTGAATGATCAATTTTCTAGACTCTGCCATAGTTTCTTTAAGGATATCATCAAACTGAGGGTAAATCTCATGTTGTTTATATTTATTCATCTCAGCTTGTAGTTGGGTGATTCTGTTCTTAATTTCTCCCAACAGCATATCCTTATACTCTATTAGTAAGGCAATCAATTTAAAGGGACACTGTACCCAAATGTTTTATTTTGTAATTCAGAAAGAGCATGCAATTTTAAGTAACTTTCTAATTTACTCCTATTATCAATTTTTCTTCGTTCTCTTGCTATCATTATTTGAAAAAGAAGGCATCTAAACTTTTTTTTGTTTCAGTACTCTGGACAGCACTTTTTTATTGGTGGATGGATTTATCCGCCAATCAGCAAGGACAACCCAAGTTGTTCACCAAAAATGGGCCGGCATCTAAACTTACATTCTTGCATTTCAAATAAAGATACCAAAAGAAGGAAGAAAATTTGATAATAGGAGTAAATTAGAAAGTTGCTTAAAATTTCATGCTCAATCTGAATCACAAAAGAAAAATTTTGGGTACAGTGTCCCTTTAAGGAAGCAGTCAGTAAATGTTTGATTCCATCTTTCTATAAATGCAGTATCCTTAATATCATAAGTGGGGAATTTATTTATGCGCAAACCCCTGGGGACCATTTTCAGGTTAAGATATTTGGAAATAATCCATTTGTCCTATCTTAATTTCTGATCCTTGATTTTTAAATGTTACATATCCATGAAAAAGTCCACCAGTTTGGTGTTGGGTACATCTTGTTCAAAAACATCTGCCAGTTCTAATGAGTCAAAGTCATCATCCTCTGTGTCCTTCAGCGAATAAAAAGAGTCACTAATAGCCATATTTTCCATTGGTACTGGAGCCTGGTTACTACACACTATAACTAAGAGAGCTGACTACTGTAGAATGGGTTAAATTGTTGCAGTCCTATGTCCACACTCTCTATAAACTCTGGTTCAGGGAAAATACATGTACAATGAACGAAATATTACCAGAGAACTGCACAAAATAGAGTATTGGGTAACATAACAGATGGGGTTAAGGAGCTATACTGGGAGCCGTTACTAAGCAGCGTGTCTGAGGTTTGTTCCCTCACATGATTTTGACCTATTCCAAACTATTTTGGATGTGAATAGGCTCGTGAGGGACCTAACTTTAAGAAAATACTTTCCAGGAAATGAGACCATAGAAGATGTGAGGCAGGTAGAGCCTATCTCTAACTGTGATGATCTTACATTCTCAGATATTTGTGCATTAAGTAATTTAGAATATCTCTCTCATAGCAATGTTAAAGGTTTGTTCCCTCACGTGATTTTGACCTATTTCAAACTATTTTGGATGGGAATATGCTCGTGAGGGACCTAACTTTAAGAAAATACTTTTCAAGAAATGAGACCATAGAAGATGTGAGGCAGGTAGAGTTTATCGCTACCTATGATGATCTTACATTCTCAGATATTTGTGCATTATGTAATTTAGAAGATCTCTCTCATGGCAATGTTGAACAAATTAACATAGATAAATTACCTTGCAGAATGAAGTTGAGATCAAATTTTTACCCTATACCGGTCAGAGGGAAAGGTTTGGAGGTCTTTCACAAAAGGGTGGTAGAGGATTTAACCGCACTATCCAAACAAGAACCGATGAGTCCCTCCAACCTAATGAGGAAGGAAAGAGAAGCCATAAGTAGCTTACAGAATAACGACTCCATTGTTATTAGGCAATCAGACAAAAGAGGAAGTGTGGTTGTCTTGGATAAGAGCATGTACATAAGTGAGGCCTCAAGACAACTGAATGACCCTGAAGCCTATACACCACTAAGGAGAGATCCTACCACACAGTATTAGTCTATGCTTAGAGACCTTTTGGACGATGGGCTGGAGATTGGCATCATTGACAGAAAGACATTTGATTGCTTATTAGTCGATAATCCAGTGATGCCCATCTTCCAGCATCTCCCAAAGGTCCACAAAAATCTCTCTGAGGTTAAGGGAAGACCAATAGTAGCAGGTATAGGCTCTCTACTAGAGCCCCTATCTAAGTGGGTGGACCAATTTCTGCAGTCCCTAGTACATAGTTTACATAGTTACTTGAGGGACACCACCCACACACTATCCAAACTGGAGAAAATCACATGGAAACAGGATTATAGTTGGATGACTATTGATGTAGTCTCCCTATATATTTCTCAGTACCCCATGAGTTTGGAATTGAAGCTGTCAAATTCGTTTTGGACAGACACACAGGGTCCTCAGAAGAACATAAGGAATATGTACTGAGGGTCATTGATTTTCTCTTGAAGCACAATTTCTTCAAATTTTCTGACGTGTGCTATCTCCCCCTATCTCCTCATATGCCAACCTCTTTATGGGGTGGTGGGAGCGGTTCCACGTCTATAGAGATGACAACATATTTTCATCCAAAAAGGTTAGGTATATGAGATTTATTGATGACCTATTAATTATTTGGTCCTCTGGTCCATCAGAAGCACAATATTTTGTCAATTATCTGAATACCAACCATGTAGGTTTAAAGTTTACATTTGAATGGCATAAGACCACCATTCATTACCTTGATGTGATCCTGACCTCAGATTATAGAAATGGAAGAATCATTTCATCCCTGTATAGGAAACCCATTTCCTTGAATTCCCTACTGCATGCCCAGAGTAATCATCCTGGGCATGTTTTTAAGGGGATAGTTAAGGGACAGTTTTTACGGGCCAAACAAAATTGTACCCTAGAAAGGGACTTCAGAAGTTAAAGTCAGTTACTCACGGAGCGATTACTAACCAGGGATTACCCCAGGAGAGTGATCAATAGAGCTCGCAAAGAGGTACAACTGATGGAAAGAAATCAATTGTTTGCCCCGAAGAATAAGAGAGAGAGTAGTGTGGAAGGTCCTCTGGGGAATAAACAAAAACCTCTATTTGTCACAGCATATTCGAATCAGTACTTTCAAGTTTGCAATATCATCAGGAATAATCTACCTATATTGAGGGGTGACCAAAAATTACGCAACTCCATAAGTGGAGGGTGCCAGTTTATATACAAACGAAACATGACACTAGGTAATATTCTTTCACCCAGTTTATTGAAAACCAATAAAGCCCAGAGTTCATGGCTAAACTTTAAAGGGACCTTCAAGTGTGGCAAAAGGACATGCAAGTCGTGCAAGCATGTACACATTTCCTCCACCTTTTGTCTCGGCCACCTCTTCTGAGGTGTTTGAGACCAGGGGGTGTGTAAAATGCTCTAATAAATTTTTCATTTATCTCATAGAGTGTACCCTGTGCTCTCAGCAATACGTGGTAGGAACCACAAGGGAAGTAGGTACCTGAATAAAAGAACATCTCTCTCACATTAGTCAAGACAGAGAAGTGTCAGCACTCTCCAAACATTTTCTCGAGGTTCATAATGGCAATGTTGGATCCTTCAGGTGGCAGGCTATTGAACAGATATTGACAACCTCGTGGTGGGGACAAATTCCCGATATTGTCTAGACAAAAAAATATACTGGATTCATAAACTCAGTAGCCTGCTACCTGTGGGGTTCAACTCAGAATTTGATATAATTAATTACTGGCACCACTAACTATATGGGTAATTTTATGTTTTGGCACTTTGGTCCATACTGGGCTACAATCTTGTAACAGGGACGCTGTGGTGATAAACCACCAGACTAGTGTCTGTTGCAAATGAAGCCATAATAGGACCTTGAGGCCTAAAGGTTTACCCCTTTTACCCCTTTTTCCTTCACCTCTCTATACACAATTTAAGATTGATTGTGATTATGTTTTTTTGTATTTCTCTGCTTAGTACGTTTGGTTGACCTTAATTGCTTACATTGGGGTTTTGCATACCCGGGTGCATATACAGTGATATAAGCTTGAAATATGTAATGTATTTATCATTATCAAGCATTGTGCATTTAGCATACTTGGGTATGCATATACCAATGTACTGTCATCATCAATGGAATCCTGTTATTGCTGTTATGGCTTTGGATGTATCAGCTGTCTATTTTAGAGCAAATTGAATAATTATTTACATTGTTCAGAGAACTTGTTTTTCCCATTATATATAGCTCCTGTACATTCTTCCTTAAGCCATGAGCTATACCAAACTTCTTGTACATTTTTTCTACAGTGGCCTCACATATATATACTTTTGTACTACTGTTTGGTTCTATTAATGTATGTATTTTGTGTATAATCACATCATGTAGAAATATGCCTTCTGTGTTTTTATAGCCGTAATTAATGTGTTAAGAAAGGGTGTTGTCAAGTTCCTCCAATGAGGGGTGCTTGATTCCTTTAAATGCTGTGCACCTGTTGCATTATTTTAGTTTATGACTACGGTCTGAGAGACCAAAACCGGTCAAACTTTTCTCAACCATTTTTACACTTAGAGTCCAGCTGTTTTTATTGGATTACGAATAAAAATTTTTTCTTGTTTTTACCTTCTATGGTTACTAGCACTATTTTTCCATCAGGGGTTATTGGAATTTTTTTGATAATGATATTGTTTCCGTGGAGTACTGGGACTCTATCAGATTGCACTCTTTTCCTATACCCCATGAGAGCTGATAGGGGAAGGTTTTACAGACCGGACGCCAAGGGGAGGAGCTTAGGAGCAGAGCAGCGTGTGTCTAGTGAGGTGAAGCAGAGAGGATGCTGAGAAGGCAGGCTGCAGCAATACACGGATGACCCTGCAAATAGTGAGTGGATAATATACAACATCATGGTTGGAATAAGGTATCTCAGTTTCTCAGTTTGGCCCCAAGACTGTGCACCGTTCAGTAGGGAGTCAATACTTGGTTTACTGTTATACGCTGCCCGGACAGCATGGTGCTCATTCAATGTGTATTGACCTATCCCTGATTTACCGGTGAGTCTTATGTTTATACTGTGGGTCACCTCGTCTCTTGTATTGAAATATATTGAGACTTTAAAGATTGTGGACTGTTTACCTACCATTCAGGGAACATATGGTAATAGCAATCTGGGAAGGTACATACCCCACTTGCTCTCTATATAATATCTTCAAATTTGAATCTCTTTATATATATATATATTTGCCTAGTTGCAGCCCTCAGACACGCTGCATGTTGCTTAGTAATGGCTACCAGAATAGCTCCTTAACCCCATCTGTTATGTTACCCACTACTCTATTTTGTGCAGTTCTCTGGTAATATTTCGTTCATTGTACACCTTTCATTTATATTTATCCCCATTCCCTTTACAACCACTAACAAAACAAGAATATTAAAACAGCTTGACTCCTATCCTACATATATCTGTATACTCATCACTTTTTGGGACATGAAGCCAGAAAGGCTTAGTCACACTTAGACATAAATGGTAACATGACTCATTCTAGACTCCAGAAACTATTGATTGGTACCTTATTTACAATATCACAATATAAAAATATAATCCACTGTAACATTTTGTTTGAAAAACAAACAAACAAACAAACAAACAACAAACTTTCATGACTATAAAAAAATAGCAATCTTTCTTTCTTTTTTTTTTTTTACCTGGATGAGCATAGACTGTAAATGCATTGATCATCTACAGAAAAGGAAGAGAGGGGGGTGACAGGTTTGAAAAATTATTATATAGAGAAACATAGTGGATCATTTCATTAAGAACTAAGGAACCAGAAGGTATTAATGTCAGGTGGGATATCGATCCATCTCAGAGCTAACATCTCTGCCTAAACTAAAATATAATAAGCTTCTTGAGGCTTGATTGAATGAGAATCTGATATATATTGAGAGTCCAGAATGAATAAGAATACTGAGTATAATATTTGTTACTGAGTAAGTAAACAACTTGTAAGATTGCGTTTGTGAAAGTTATACCATCAAATATGCTTGACTTATACTGTTTTCTTTTATATATTTTGAGATTTTATATGTACTTTTTGTATATTAACAAAACTCCCAATAGTAGCACTATCACTCGAGCAGTGCAAGTATTACCTATATCGAATGTTACAAGCGGTGATCCGGATATATATATATATATATATATAACAACAAGGAAAGTTTTTTTCACTACAAAGTAATGATACAATTGGCAACTCTGGCTACAAGGTATAAATGTCAAAACAGTTCAAATGTTTTGATATTTTACGTTGAGATTATGTATAGGAACTGGCTTGGATATGATTGATGGTTGAGTTTGGAACGTCGCTTCTGCACCTCAAGTAAACGGCGCGAAGGTAAGAGGGGATTTAAACGCTTTTTAAATATGAATAATAAAGATTGGATCTTTTAACCAGTTAGTGCCACGGATCTGTAAGGGATACGCACATGTTACTCTTGTGAAGGATCTTCACTTCTATTGTGTTATAAACTGTAAATAACCCACAAAAAGCCCTACACTTTATAGAAATCAGACTAACAAAACCCTACCTAGAACAATGTGCAAAACTCTTAGCATGAAATGAAAAACCTCTATTGTCCCTCTGTTTACTATAAGACAATATGCTAGGTTTAAGCGTCCAATCACTTTTCTAACGCTCTCAGAAATTCTTCACTGCTTCCTTCTCCAATAACTTAAAGGGACATACAACTAAAAAAAAAAATATTTCATGATTTAGGTAGAACATACCATTTTAAACAACTTTCCAGTTTACTTCTATTATCAAATTAGCTTCATTCTCTTATAATTTGTTGAAGGAGCAGCACTGCACTACTGGTTTCAAACTGAACACATGGGTGAACCCATGACAATCAATATATATATATATATATATATATATATGCAGCCACCAATCAGCAGCTAGAACCTAGGTTCTTTGCTGCTTCTGAGCTTACCTAGATGAGCCTTTCAGCAAAGGATAACAAGAGAAGGAAGCAAATTAAATAATAGAAGTAAATTGGGAAGTTGAGTAAAATGTATGCTCTGTCTAAATCTTGGATGTCTAATTATGACTTTATTGTTCTTTTAACACTTTTGTGCCACCCTTCAAATATCAGCAGGACCCAAACCCAAAGGGGTTTATCCTGGGTGTCTGTGTGCGTCGGGTTTACCACTCGTATTATAAGTTGAAAGAAAATGTGATCGCTTGCGCTCAATCACAATTTACAGTAGAATGATTACCACAAGCTCAGAGTTCTGGTTAAGTGTTTTGCGAAAACAGCAGAAAACAAGCTTGCTCAATCTCAATGTTAGTTCAAATAAAGTTTACTTTATTAAATGATCTCCAGTCTATATAATGTTTAAAAACGCACTTTTAAAACTTTTAAATCTACAACGCGTTTCTCGGTCTTACAAATATCTGTCTATATGTAAATCTACAGCAATGATTACTTCCTGATGAAACTTTAAAGTGATGGTAAATCCAAGCGTATAACAAATGCTAGGATTTACCATCGCTAAAAATAAAGTGGAGTTTAAGTGATCAGATATTTAAAAAAGGGCTAAACTAACCCTTTCTGTACCATGGAACATCGCTCTCCTTCAATGAGGTGACATTTGCAGCTCTAAACCAATAGCTGTGCGTGTCAGCTGACAGTATTCTGTATGCATGCACAGCTATTGGTCTAGAGGTGCAAGTGTTGCCTTATTGGTAGAAGAGCAATGTGCCATGGCTGCTTTGTTTAGCAATGTGCGGTGGCACATTCAGGGTGAGTTTAGCACCCTTTTTTAAATATCTGATCACTTAAACTCCAATTTATTTTCACTTTAAGATATATGAAACACATTGCAATTTTAAGTTTGAATTGTGTATTTTTACTCCTTATATAGACTGTTGACCTTTTAAGCCTTGTAGAGAATTTGCTGAGCCACTCTGAGGTCTCTGTCTGCCTTATTAAATCTTGTCAGTAGGTGTTCTAATATTGTTAGTATAATTCATAAATTGGAAGAATTATAAATAGTTTATTTGGATCTTTTGATATTCTGAGTGGTGCCGCTGTTATTTTTTTACAGAGTTGATATTGGTGGATTATAGAGTTCTTGAAGGGAAGCTGCCTGACTTGTTGACTAACTGAATTGTGAAGATTGAAGTGAATTTATTGATTGAATTGAAGATTGAAACACATTGCAACAATTATATTTGTTTACAAAAAAGTATACAATATTTTTTGTATTTTTTAAATTTGGTATAATTATTGTTTATTCAATCGCTTAGTTAAAATATCCCTAGTTATTGAATATTTTAACTTTAATAAACTTTGTTGTATCAATTGCTGTAAATAATAGAATTCACTATAAAAAAAACTTTTTATTCACAAGTTTGTTTCCTCAGAAAAACACATAAAATTATATAATTTATGGTCTCATTCATATTCCTCATTGCATTTTGATTAGTTTGAGTAACATCATTTTTTTTTTATTAATCATGTTTTTACACTATTGTATGGTATAACCTACTAGCAGTGTAGATTACAATTAAATTGTATTGTCTATTTTTATTTTTACTTTAGTTTTGTAATCAAATTCTCCATTTGGCTATGTCTGAAAAATCATCATAAATCTATATGAAATTGAATTGCTCAACATTTTAACTTTTTGCATGCATACAATCTATATTGTATATTCATAAAGTTTCCTTTTGTCTCAATATTTTCCATCTGTTTCCTCTTCCTGGACTTTAAAAAGCATTTGATATATTATACCAATTTCCAAACTTTTGTATTCCGATGGTGATGCACACGAAAGTGTTCTGAAGCACTGTGATTGTTTGGTCCTTGCTAGGTTTTCCAACAATATATGTTTCAAACTTTGTTTCATGTTTCTTAAATAGATCTAGTTTTAACAATTAAATTCTAACTGATAAATTACAAATTTGCTTAAACAATTACATTTAAAAAACGGTCTTTTTCTATTTTGGGGATTGAGCCCGAAACAGATGAGTGCATTACACCTATAAGTGCCATGCATAATTGATAACCAAAAAGATATTCTTTATATCCTTATTTTTAAAGGGACATAAAACCCCAATTTTTTCTTTTATGGTTCAAATAGAAAATGCAGTTTTAAAGAACTTTCTAATTTATTCTATTATAAAATGTTCTCTTGGCATCTTCTGTTGAAAAGCAGGGATGTAAATACAGAAGTGTGCATGTGTCTGGACAACAATATGGCAGCAGTTTTGCAAACATGCACAATTTCCTGCCATGTAGTGCCCCAGACATCTACCTAGATATAAAGGGGGGATACTAATGGCACTGCTTAAATTTACAACTTAGGGTAGCCTAGTGATTTCTGGTTCTGGTAATATGGTATAAATATCCAACCAGATTGGTAGTGTTACCTAAAAAATTGGCTGAGGTGCTGTGTACTTGTTTTGTCAAACGAAAATTATCAATCCTTGGATTGATGGAGTGTACACCTATATAGCACTCATTCCCTAATTGATAGTGACAAAAATTGGACAAGAGCTGTGTCTCCTTGGAGGAGAGTGTGCGTGGGGATGTTTATTAAAATATAACCTTTATTGGTAATCTTTTAAAAATATACGGCAACAAACACAATTGACATACAAACTTTATTAAAAACACAGGTTTGGGTCTTAATAGATTATTATCCGTTATTCACGGAGTACATTACGTGGTTGTGTTGTGTTTCAGAAATTACTTGGGTTGGAGGTCAGGTTAATCCCAGTGATTATATAGTGATTTATTATACTTTGAGCTTATATTTGAGAAGGCTGTGGTATTGTGATATTTACTCTGTTGTTATATGAGTGATCTGTGACTCAACTTTCAAATCAAATTTTGATATTAAAGGTATTAGCGTAAATATTCCATGTTATCACCAATATTTATTATAAATGCTTGTAAAATTGCATTTCATATGTATCTTGGTGAGACACTGCTTAATTTCCTAGTAGTTGTCTTGTTATTTCAGTATGATATTGTGGGAAATATATGTATACTGCTGTTTTAAGTAGCCTCCTAGCTATATAGATACTGAAAGTCCTTTCTGTGTATAGTATAGTAATTCTGGTCGGTAAGTTAATGTATTAACCCCTGTGATATCTTGGATCATGTATTTATCAATACTTAAGTATGCACAAGCATTGTGCTTAAATCACAAGCATTGTGCTTGATATCTTAGATCGTATATTTATCAATACTTAAGTATGCACAAACATTGTGCTTGAATCATTACACAGAAATTGTATTTTTTAAATTTCTTGGAATTTTTAAAGTTGATAGTGTGTACTATACTTGTTATAACAGTAGCATATTTAAGTAATTTAGTAGCTCTATTGGATCTTAGCGTTAGGATCTTACGATGTAAGAGTTATAATATTCTTGTGAGTATGCTTTAATGTTACAAGAAAGTAGCTGTTCTGGTATGAAAATTATGCTCTTAGTATGTATCAACTATTACTAAGTGGTCTTAAATAATTAAAGCATGTTGTCCTTTTAGACCTTAGGAGTTGTTAGCGGTATTGTGGTGTGAGTTTGCTGAATATTGGCGTTTTTTTCTGTGTATTTAAATATTCGTACTCCTAACCGCTTGCTGAATGCTTGCTTTTGATACTGGTTGTTTTTTAAAGTAATTCGCTAAGTACTTGCATTATTATATCTGGGCTTAATGTGTCGCCTATATAACTGTTTGCAATATTTGCAATACTTGCGATATTGTATCTATGTTGATGTATAACAATATTAACCGCTTGCAAAATCCAGGCTTAATGTATCACATGTGTCTAAGCTTAATGTATCACATATATAGCTACTTGCAGTATTTGCAATCCTTGTGATACCGTATCTATATCTGGTTTTTAATAATGTTAACCGCTTACTAAATTCTAGGCTATACCTGTCAATTTGGCGTGGGGTGCTTCGCTAAATATTGACAGTGTTGTATATATCTTTTTAGAGCTCCATAAATCTGGCCGTTGGCCAGTTCTAGGCTTCTAATATCAAATGCTCATGCTACTGAATAAACTCCGTTTACAAGTAAATTTACTTAATATTGTGCACAACCACAATAGTTATATATAATATAAAGACCTCTGTTCCTGCTGATTAAAAAATGCTAACTGGCATTCTACAAACAATTCCCTAACATGTTTCGCCACTAACGTGGCTTTTTCAAAGGGTACGGCGCGGCCATGCTGATGTCTATTTATTGGCTGGCACTACTCCTCCTATTGGACGTTAAGAACCAATCAGATTGTTCCTGACGAGGAACCAATCATTGAATGTGGGACAGCCTGTGTGTGTTAAAGGCGGAATATTATTGGGTAAGGCTGTTCCTTCATTCATTGTGTGATATAAAGATTCCGGATCTCAATGTAGTTTTGTAGTAAGAAAAATCTGCACATCTTATTCCAATGAAAGGGGGAACAAAACCCCCGGAAGAACATTGGGAAGGCAAAGATCTTCTGAAATTTCTTAAATTATTCTTTAAATAAACGTTCTCAAAAACTGTTTTTTTGTGATTGTGGTCTATGTTTTTATGATTTTGAATATGCCAATGACAGATTCTATTACTGGCAGGTTATTCATGATGAATGTTAATCTTGTAATATAAAGATGGGTACAGATAAACTGGCAAAGAAGATTTTTGATTATTCATAATATAATGGGTTATACTGAAAACTTTTTAACTTGAAAGGGAAATGTAGATATCTGGCTGGATTAAGATGAGAATTATCTAGAAAAAACACACTGACAGCAGTATAATTGGAGAATAATACTAATAATGTGTAAAATGAGAAATAATAAATACTGATAGTAACACTATTAAATGATTTTAAACATTTATAATAGTCTCCATTCGGCTAGTTCTTACATTTACTTTTATGTTTCCATTGTTGGTGAGTTTAATGGTGAGTTTGGTCAGGAGTTGTTCTACTGCCTACTTGTAGTTTGATATGAAACGTGCTGTCAAATGTTTCTCATATTGCACGGTGTTATGTTAATTGAGGAAAAGTACTTTGAGATAAAAGTCTTATTATGTTGACTAAATGTGAATCCAAGAGGTGATGGTGTTAACTTAAACTGAGATACGTCCCTAAAACATAAGAGATTATAAAAATGAGAATTCTAATAGAATAACTATTTATTTCGATAAAGTGATACAGTGCCATGTGAGGTATGAGTGAAAGTGGGTGTGATGTGAGCACAAAGCAGTGCTGGTACTATCGTGATATTGATACAAAAAAGAAAAAAAGAGAAAAGAAATTAAATAATTGTGAATAATAGATAATTAAATATCTGCTTGGTAGTGGTCATAAAGGCAGATAACGAATGTTAGGTGTCCGTGGAGAGTGATGGATATATAATCCATGTTGGGTGACTGATGCATTTATAGTCTGTATGATGATATAATTTGCTTTTTCCAAAGTTATTTATAAGTTGTTTTCTCGGTTACTGGTATTTGTCATCTTGTTTATATCTACAGGTATGAAAAGTAATTGTTATGTTCATTTAACCCATTAGGTTGTATGGAGTTAAGCAGATAAATCCATCTGCTTTCACATTGTAATAAACTTGTTTCTTTATCTCCACCTCTAATTCCTAGGTTGGTTTTATAAATACCAAAGCATAGAAGCCCTTCTGCCTTTCCTTGATGGAATTTGTAAAAATGTTGTGCTACTGATGAGATGGCCTTTTTGTTCTTTAAGTCTTTAGCTGCATTCCTGATATTGCGCACATGTTCTTGTAATCTTGTTCGTAATTTACGTGTCGTCATCCCTACATACTTTTTGGGACACTTACATTGTAAAACATAAATTACGCCGGTAGTGTTGCAATTGATGAAAGATTTGATTGGATGTTTTTTATCAAATCTGTCTGTAACTGATGTTGTTTTTTTCAGGAATTTGCAGCTGATACAATTCCCACATGGGTATGATCCATTTTGTATGCCACTGGCAGTAGTTTTCTTTTTACGAGTGTAATGGCTGGGGCTCACTAAATCTTTCAGATTTTTTGTGCGTCGATAACTGATGTCAACTTTGGATCCTAGGAATTGGTTCAAGGTATTATCTGCTTGCAAGATATGCCAGTGTTTATTGATTATTTGAATTATATCTTTGCTCTGTGTGTTATAAGTTAACACTAATCTGGTTTTGTTGTCACTAGTGCGAATCTTAGGTTTCAATAGATTCTGACGTTCTGTTTTTGTTGCTCTATCCTTTGCTTTTTTAATGAGAGATTTACTGTACCCCCTCTGGCTAAGGCGATCTGATGTTTCTTGTGCTCTTATTTTATATAAGTCTGGTTCTGAACAGTTTCTTTTGAATCGTAGAAATTCTCCTGTTGGGAGTGATTTAACTGTGCATGGTGCATGTGCACTTGTATTGTATAGGATAGTATTGGTGGCCGTTTTCTTTCTGTATAAATCAGTCCCCACCATGCTATTACTTTTTTTAAAAATTCTCAAGTCCAAAAAGGATATCTCTGTCTGACTGTATTCATAGGTTAGTTTAATGTTTAACCTGTTTACATTTAGGGTCTTTAGAAACATGTTCAACTTATCCTTAGGTCCTTCCCAGATAAAAAGAATGTCATCTATGTACCTTAGCCAGAGGGGGATATGTTTAGTAAATTCATCATTGTCATCAATGAAGATAGTGTTGTGCTCCCACCAACCTAAAAATAGGTTGGCGTATGTGGGTGCACACGCTGTCCCCATGGCTGTCCCCCTTGTTTGCAGATAGAATTGGTCGTTAAAAACGAAGTAATTCTTTTTGAGTACAAATTCAAGTAATTTTAACACAAATTTATTGTGATTGTCATCTTCTTCTGTTTGTAAATTAAGGTAGTATCGAACTGCTTCCAGCCCTAATTCATGTTGGATACTGGTGTAGAGAGCCTCCACATCTGCAGTGACAAGCCAAGATGTGGGTCCTAATTGGATACCTTGTAAATGCTGAAGTGTCTCCATAGTGTCTTTTATATATGAAGGGATTTCTGTTAGAAATTCTCTTAATCGCTGGTCGATATATTTGCTTGCTTTTTCTGTCAAATTTCCATTACCAGACACTATGGGGCGACCCGGAGGATGTTTGGCATTTTTGTGTACCTTGGGGATCAAATAAAAGGTGGCTGTTTTCGGATGGTTTACAGTCAGGAATTTCTTCTCTTTTTCACTGATGATGTTATTCATTTTGGCTTGAGCAATGAGATCCTTATACTGTGTTAAAAATTGTTCCGTAGGGTTGCTCCACAGTTTTTTGTAACAAGTCTCATTGGTTAATTGTGAATTGGCTTCTTTTAGATACATCTCTCTAGGCCAGAGAACGATATTACCACCTTTGTCCGCTTGGCGGACTATAATGTCATCCCACTTTTGAATTTCGGCTAGAGCACGTTTTTCACCTTTGGTTAAATTTGTTGGAGGAGATTTGACTTGTAAATTGGATATCTCTTTACAAACGATGTTGTTGAAAATTTGTACACTTGGGCTTATGGAGGATTTAGGTATATATTTGGATTTATTGATTAGGTTATTACGCCAATTTGTACTTCCCTCTGTTTCATTTTCCTTCAGTAGATCTTCTAAATCCTGTAGTACTGTTAAATCCTCTATGGTCCATTGATTCTCTATATTTGGTTCTTGTTGATTTTTTATATCTGCATATTGTTTACGTAGTAGTAGTTTTCGCAAGAATAATTGTATATCCTTGATATTGTCAAACTTATCAAGTGATGTGCTTGGGCAAAAGGATAACCCTTTGGATAGTAGAGATAGATGGTCTTCTGACAACATTTTATTAGATAGGTTTAACACTTTCATTGTTTCAGTTTGATTTTGGAGAAAGGACTGGGGCTCCTTTTGTAAGGTTTGTTGCTGTGTCTGGTGTCTCTGACACTTCTGGTTCTTGTTGCTTTTTTGTTTGCCCCCCCTACCTCTTCTGGTGGATCTGGGTTTATGTTGATACCTTCCTCTAAAAAACCTTTCCTTTTTCTGTTTTCTGACTGAGTTGGGGCAGATTTGATAGGTCGTTCTGGGGTTGCTTCCTCTATAGGGTTATCTGATTCTTCACCCTCTGTCTCTGTGTCGCTTTGTATAATAGTTACTCTTTGGCGATTTGTAGAGATGTTAGAATTGAATTTTCTTTTCCATCTGTATACCCTGTTGTTTTGGAAGTCTTCCACATCTCTGTTTAGTTTTCCCATTTTGGTTTGTTTAATTTCTGCCTCATATCTGTCAAGTTCTTTTTGGTATTTTTTATAGGAGGTTTCAAATTCTTTAAGTGTCTCAAATTGTTTCAGTTGTTCATTTTGTATTTTTATCAACTCTTCTAATCTCTCATATTCTGCAGTGTCGTGTTTGCTAAGGATATTCATTAATTTATTAGAGCATTCAGACAAAGCTTCTTCCCACTCTATAGTTAGTTCTTTTTGTTTGAATTCAAAGGCAGGGAAGAGTTGTATTCTGAGGCCTCTGGGAATTAATTTTCGTTCGATGTACTTATCAAAAAAGTGATGGTTCCACCATACTTTATCTTGCTTATAGAGATTTTTATGGAGTTCACGTAATATTTGATCCAATCTGTCTGCTGTTGGCTGATTACCAATAAAGGTTATATTTTAATAAACATCCCCACGCACACTCTCCTCCAAGGAGACACAGCTCTTGTCCAATTTTTGTCACTATCAATTAGGGAATGAGTGCTATATAGGTGTACACTCCATCAATCCAAGGATTGATAATTTTCATCTACCTAGATATCTCTTCAACAAAGAATACCATGGGAACCATGCAAATTTGATAAAATAAATAAATAGGAAACTTTTTTTAAGTATGTTTGCTCTGTCTGAATCACAAAATAATATTTTTATATTACACATCCCTTTAAACACAAGGTTGTTAATCCTATATAATTAAAGGCCAAGTGTGTTTGTCCGAAGCTGTCATGCGCAGTAGAGACTGCGCGCAAGGACAAACACATCTGGCCTTCCAACTGACCTGGTGTTGTGTGGTGGAGTGGGCGTGGTAGAGTGGGTGTGAAGTGGGTGTGGCCAGGTGTGACGTGGGCTGGGCCGGGAGGGGTCGGGCGGGGCCAGGTGCCGAGAGACAGAGAGCTCTAAAGACTTGGGATAGAGAGAGCAGAAGAGGGGGGATAGAGAGTGGGAGAGAGAGACAGCAAAAGAGAGAGGGGGAGAGAGAGCAAAAGAGAGAGGGGGAGAGACAGCAAAAGAGAGGGGGGAGAGAGACAGCAAAAGAGAAGGGGAGAGAGACAGCAAAAGAGAGGGGGGAGAGAGACAGCAAAAGAGAGGGGGAGAGAGACAGCAAAAGAGAGGAGGAGAGAGACAGCAAAAGAGAGGGGGAGAGAGACAGCAAAAGAGAGGGGGTGGGAGAGACAGCAAAAGAGAGGGGGGAGAGAGACAGCAAAAGAGAGGGTTGAGAGAGACAGCAAAAGAGAGGAGTGAGAGAGACAGCAAAAGAGAGGGGTGAGAGAGACAGCAAAAGAGAGGGGGGAGAGAGACAGCAAAAGAGAGGGGGGAGAGAGACAGCAAAAGAGAGGGGGGAGAGAGACAGCAAAAGAGAGGGGGAGAGTGTGCAAAAGAGAGGGGGGAGAGTGCGCAAAAGAGATGGGGGAGAGTGCGCAAAAGAGATGGGGGAGAGAGCTCAAAAGAGAGAGGGAGAGAGCGCAAAAGAGAGGAGGAGAGAGCACAAAAGAGAGGGGGGAGAGAGCACAAAAGAGAGGAAAAACTGAGCAACGGCTCAAATCGCCACGCCCCTACGCCTAGAGTGAGGTCACTGGCCCCTCCTCTCATAGGCACTCGACCGGGGCCTCATTGACCACACATCTAGGCATTGCAATACATATTAATACATAAGAAATAAGACACAGACACAGAAATATGGGTGAAAAAGGCAGCAGCCCGCATTTATTATTAAGTTAAATGAAGATAAAACTTTATTAAAATACACAAACTTCATTTAAAGGTGCTTGCCCTAAAACACAAGACGTGCCTTCCACTGGCTCTCAGCCAGGCATGCCCCCAGCCATAACCTCTCCCCATATCTGAGGAGGTACCCACAATAATTATTTCAATTTTTAGGCTAGCACCCCGCCACTGCATGAATTACAATCGTGCACCAACCCACAGGGCTAAGGCTTTTTTCACCCCCTCGCTTAAATTAAAATTGAATAGATGGAGCCCGATCTCGTTAAGGTGCACACCGTCTTTTAAAAGGAAACATCTGCCAGCCTCTCCTTCAAAATCAACATGACGAATTGCACAACCACCCAACCTAGCCACAAAGCTGGATATAGTCCTATTAACTTTCTTTCTTGAACCATCCAATCTCCTAGCATCCCATGCTGATCTCCAGCAAAGTCTACATTCTATATCAGACCATACTATCGTGATAAGAGGAAATAACTCCCTCAATCTCATAATATCCCACTTAATCATATCTATTAACGACTTCTGAGCCATAAAACCAAGGTCATTGCCCCCCGCATGAATGATTAGAATATCTGGAGGATGAAAAAGTCTAGCCCAACTAATAACTTGCCCTTCCAACTGTTCCCATTTCATACCCCTAATGCCAAACCATTTAATAAAAACTTGCTCAGACGAACAACTAAGCTGCGACCCAGCATCTTTACATGAAGCCGCTTTTCTCGCCCAGTAAATATAGGAGTGGCCCACGATCCAACAATGCGGGGGACTTGCTGAAACAAAAAACTATCACACTAAATCTGGCCTAACATATAACTTGAAACAACCAGATTTCCACCTTCCAATTCTCTTCACCACACCATCATTCAAACCCATGATGCTGGCTTCCGTTGCTGCCCCAATTCTGAATGAATGGCAACCAAAATCCCTACCATCAATACCAACCGCCTTTAAAGTTTTCTTCATCACCGATTCAAACTGGAAGCGAGATAAAGAAGTCCCATCTTCATGAATTAACAGCGCTCCATCTACCATACAACTCCTAAAATGTAGAAATTCTCTAACTGCCGTAACAGGGCAGCACCCCCCCAATTTCTCTTAAACTAATCCAACAACCTTTACCTTCCTGATCAGTTTTCGATTTCTTTAACCATAACATAACTTCATGAGAGCTCAAAACAACATCACGTAAATCAAAACCACCTTGACTCCAACGATTCGCAGTAACCGACTCTGAAACTCTAAAAGCCCCAAAAAAATGCCAACAAAAATGCTACTCTAAATAATAACACTTCAAACTCGGAAAAAAAACCCATAGGTAAAGCCAAAACCATTTTCTCCAAAATAGAGAAAACCAAAGGCCACCTCTTATCCACCACCACCTTTCTTCTTAACAAACTTGTAACTGCCATACGAACACAAAAATTCTTAGACAAAACAATCCATCCAATTTTAAACAAAAAAGATAATGCAGCCCTGTTCCACTTAACCACAGATTTAGAACATTTTTTATCTTTCCATTCTTCTACCCAATCCAAAAGTAAACTCACCTCTTCAACAAACTTATCTTTCACCACTAGTTTATTAAGCCATTGCACCCAAACAGACACATAGGCATTCCATGTACTAGGAGCTAAGGCTCCCCTCACCAAACTCAAGACTCTAGAAAATTCAGGTGCCACATTTCCTCCGGGCAAGTAGCACCCAACGTGTCTGCATCCGGAACTGCTTCTCGGAACCTCCGCCACTGAAAACGAGAAAGAGCATCAGCCCCTACATTCTCCTTTCCAGGAACATGAACGGCTCTAAAATACACATTATGCTTCAGACATTCGAAGACAAACATTCTGATAAACCCAATTACTGATTTTAAACTGGATGATAAACGGTTGATAGCAAAGACAACCCCCAAGTTATCAGAATGAAAGACCACTTTTCTGTTTTCAAACTCACAACCCCAAATCTTAAAGCCACCACTAATGGGAATAACTCCAGAAAAACAAGGTTTTTGGTTAAACCAGCCACTGCCCAAGCCTCAGGCCACTCACCAGAACACCATTTGCGTCCAAACAAAGCACCAAAACCATGTGCTCCAGAAGCATCAGTGAATAGATGAAATTCACTGTTTACAACTTCAGCAGACTGAATCAAAGAATTGCCATTGAAATCCTTTAAAAAGGCCTTCCACACACGTAAATCTTCCTTAACTTGAGCCGACAAACGGATCCTAAAATGAGGAATCTTAACCCCAACCGTTGCCAAAGACAATCTCCTGCAGAAAATTCTACCAACAGGAATTATTTTACAAGCAAAATTTAGCTTGCCAACTAAAGATTGAATTTCCCTCAAAGAGAAAATACCAAATCTTTAACCTTGTCCTCCGGAAGCCTGCATTCCATAACCACTGTATCAATGCAAATGCCCAGAAAACTAATCACAGAGGAAGGGTCTTCCGTTTTATCACTGGCTATTGGGATACCGGAATCCCTAGCCATAGCTACAAAAGCATCCATAAGGACCTGACACAAATTCATACCAGAAGGGCCCACAAAAAGAAAATCATCCAAATAATGGATAACCGATGACAGCCCAGAGATCTGTTTAACTACCCATTCCAAGAAACAACTAAATTTTTCAAACAAAGAACAAGAAATGGAGCAGCCCATAGGTAAACATAAGTCCACAAAATAAGAACCGTCAACAAAACAGCCCAATAAATGATGACAAGAAGGATGGACAGGCAATAGCCTAAAAGCCGATTCAATATCCACTTTCGCCAACAAGGCGTTAGCACCCGCTTCCCTAACTAAGGACAAAGCCCTATCAAAAGAAGAATATCTCAACACAGAAAATTCTGGTTCAATTCCATCATTTACTGAAAAACCTTTCGGAAAAGACAAATGTTGGA
The DNA here is from genome assembly GCF_027579735.1 of Bombina bombina. NCBI lineage: Eukaryota > Metazoa > Chordata > Amphibia > Anura > Bombinatoridae > Bombina > Bombina bombina. The sequence continues at coordinate 500,062,104 of NC_069503.1, read as the reverse complement.
TTAGCCTATATTGATTCGGAACCTTATTTGGAACAACACCCAAGGGGGACACCCTTAGATTGTCAAATGGAGGAGCAGAAAAAGGGCCAACCATTCTGCCTAAAGAAACCTCTTTTTGAATTTTTTCCATCACCACTCCAGGAAAATCCCTAGCAGATTTAAGATTACCAGCGAAAACAGACTCAATACCTTCCACGAATGGAATAAAAAAGCCATCACTGAAACCCCTGTATAGAGTCTCCGCATCAGGTGCCAAACCCCTCCTTCTACCGTACAACCTTAGCCAAGGCGCCATCCTTTCTACCTTCACCGGCGTCTTGGCCCTGAACAACACTATTGACCTATGAGAAAGATTTAGCCCTCTTGAAACACTTGGCACTGGAATGAATTCCTCCACAAAAGGAACATTCATGCTTGTATTTACAAGCTGATCCAAATTTACAAACTCCCTCGTTGAACTGAAAACAGAGACCTTTCCTAAAGGCCACTGCTGATGATGCAGAAGAGGGAGCGCTGATAACTCCCCCGGAATCCCGAAAGGGCTGCGCAGACCTTAAGGGAGTCATAAGCTCAAGCCATATTCCCATGTCCCTATCATCCCAACGCATCTCAGGCCGAACCGCCAAATGCTGACCGAACTGCTCGTCATACTTCCACCAAGCTAAACCACCATAAGTATGGCAAGCACTTGCTATCTCATCCAGATAACAAAAAAGAGAGGAACACAATTCTGGATTCTTCTCTCCAATCACACTAGCCAAAATGCAAAACGACTTTGACCAATTAGACAAAGTCTTCGGGATCTTCCTAAACCCTCTTCTACGTTCGTCATCCTCTTTTGTACCTGAATCACTCTTAGCATCATCCTTACTATCAAAGCTTTGATCCACAGGAAGAAGAGAAAATATCTCAACAAACTCTCGTCTCCAAATCTTCTCTTTAATCTCCTTAGATAAATGGATGTTCCATAGTAACTGGTCCTGAACAAGATGTCGTCTGCTCCTCCTCATCTCCAAAGTCGCTGTATTGTTCTTCAATCCATAAGGAATCGCCATCCTCATGCACGCTCCGATGAGCGACGTCACTCTGTCCTGATGTGCAGCACCTATCCTGTAAAACATCTGAAGAGAAAGAAAAATTACCCTGCCTAACGGCAGCCCCCCTGAATTCCTTAATTACCTGATTACCTGCACTAAACCTACCTCTGATAACCTGCCTGCTTCCCTTATCTAAACCAAAATTTTCTTTAGCTTTCTCCCCCCCAATCTACTCTATCTAACAAAACATCCTGTGACTCGGCGTAGGCAGCTCCAGATACAGGCTCACAATGCTTAGTTTTAGCTGAAGCTTTTTTACCAGGCCCCCTAGCACCAGAGTCAATGAAAGTCAAGGCCCTTCTAGCACCCACACTCATAGGCCTCTTGACCACATTTGGCTCTGGCCTAGTGCCCGTTACTCTCCCTTTAACAATTTCCCCTTCAAAAGTCTCCCTGGCACCTTCATTGAGGGCCGTATGCTCCTGAAACTCAAAATTCCCAGGCCTTGAGGCCGTATTTCCCCTCCAGACATTATAAAATGTTGTGCCTGCAACGGCCGTTACCTGTTCCCGATTTGGCGCCAAATTTGAAACGGCCTCATCATCAGAGTCCCCTTCAACAGCCCCTATTGCCGCCTCAAAGCCTTCCTGAATTGCACCTGATGCCTCGCTGCCACCTGTAAAAGAAATAAAATTACCTGACCCAGGCTCCAACACCGGCAACCGTAACTCCTCCTGACCGCTGCAGTCTCCAGTCCCGCTCCGACGCCTTCCGCCACATCCGGCCTTGCTCGCAATGGTGCCGCCCTGCACCGCCCGTGGAACAGAATCACCTCCTGCTGTTGAAGTCTTCACCACTCTTCTTCTTCTGCTACCGGACTCCTGCCTCCTTGCACCAGATGGACTGAGCCTCTCAGGCGGGCGGGACCTTCGCACAGGCCTGGATGCTCCTCCGCCCGCCGTAGTCACATCTCCGGAACCGACGTCGTCTTCAGGAACCAGCCTCCTTTGGATCCAGTCAACTCCTTTCGTCTTCAACAGCTCCTGCACGGTGCCAAGGATCACTTGAAAATCCGCCATCGTAAGTATAAGAGACGCTTCCTTTTCAGGTCTTCTTCCGACGCTGCTGAGGAAAAACTGAGCAACGGCTCAAATCGCCATGCCCCTACGCCTAGAGTGAGGTCACTAGCCCCTCCTCCCATAGGCACTCGACCGGGGCCTCATTTATAAATATAGCAGTGCCTGAAGCAGTTCTCAGAAACTGCAGTCCTCACTCTGCTTCCTCAGTGTTTGGAATAGAAGGTGCCATGTGAGTCACGTGACCTACTAATGTTGAAGACGTGCGTTACAATATGGCAGCAGACATAGCAAGTGCTAGGCTGCTGATTAAACTTTAAATTATAAAGCTGTTTTTCTACAACACAATGAAAATATGAAAAAACAGCATAAATAATTGATAGTTAGTTTATTTTGCACAATTACAACAAGTTAGTTTAGAACATTTGAAGCAGGTGTTGTGGTTCCCTTTAAGTATGTTAGCTTTCAAATTCACTAATGCCATGAAACATCTTGTTACAATCTATCTATCTACAACTTTATTATTGCTAATATTGTGGTGTAAATATAAGATCCAAAATTCTAGGCCCTCATCTGATATTTTGGCTTTAAACAAAAGTTAATAGTATTCACATTTAAATAACTAATATATTCCACTGCATAATCTCAGATATCTTTCCAAATCAAAAGCATTTCATCAATATACCTATAATGTTCACAAATATTTTAAACATGAATTATTATTCCAAACGTGTACATTTTCATAAAAGACATACAGAAGAAAGAGAAACGCTCAACCAGGAATAAACAACAACTCAGTGACTTGCCCTATTGTAAGGTACCACCTGGGAGCAGCCTCTTTTAGCCCAATTGTGCCTTTCACAGAGGAGAAAGGAGAGCAGAAGAGGGGGGATAGAGAGAGGGAGAGAGAGACAGCAAAAGAGAGAGGGGAAGAGAGACAGCAAAAGAGAGAGGGGGAGAGAGACAGCAAAAGAGAGGGGGGGAGAGAGACAGCAAAAGAGAGGGGGGAGAGAGACAGCAAAAGAGAGAGGGGAGAGAGACAGCAATAGAGAGGGGGAGAGAGACAGCAAAAGAGAGGGAGGAGAGAGACAGCAAAAGAGAGGGGGAAGAGAGTGCAAAAGAGAGGGGGAGAGTGCGCAAAAGAGAGGGGGAGAGTGCGCAAACGAGAGAGGGGGAAGAGAGTGCAAAAGAAAGGGGGAAGAGAGCGCAAAAGAGAGGGGGAGAGAGAGAGCGCAAAAGAGGGGGAAGAGAGCGCAAAAGAGAGGGGGAGAGAGCGCAAAAGAGAGGGGGAGAGAGCGCAAAAGAGAGGGGTCACCAATTGTGCCTTTCACAGAGGAGAACTTTAGTATTCACATTTAAATAACTAATATATTCCACTGCATAATCTCAGATAAGGAGAGCAGAAGAGGGGGATAGAGAGAGGGAGAGAGAGACAGCAAAAGAGAGAGGGGAAGAGAGACAGCAAAAGAGAGGGGGAGAGAGACAGCAAAAGAGAGGGGGAGAGAGACAGCAAAAGAGAGGGGGGAGAGAGACAGCAAAAGAGAGAGGGGAGAGAGACAGCAAAAGAGAGGGGGGAGAGAGACAGCAAAAGAGAGGGGGGAGAGAGCGCAAAAGAGAGGGGGGAGAGTGTGCAAAAGAGAGGGGGGAGAGTGCGCAAACGAGAGAGGGGGAAGAAAGTGCAAAAGAGAGGGGGAAGAGGGCACAAAAGAGAGGGGGGAGAGAGAGCGCAAAAGAGGGGGGAGAGAGCGCAAAAGAGAGGGGGGGGGAGAGAGCGCAAAAGAGAGGGGGGGAGTGAGCGCAAAAGAGAGGGGGCACCAATTGTGCCTTTCACAGAGGAGAACTTTCCTGAAATATATCCGTCTAATCCCACCTCAAAAGTCCAGCCCCTAAATACCAGACAATCCTCAAGGAAAATGACAACCCCAGACAAACCCAAATAATATTAGATGGATAAAATAGGATTCCCATTACTGTTTATTTAATTTATTTATAATATAACCCTTCAAAGCAGAAGTGTTTGTATTTTGATAGATAATCTATTGCTTCTATTATAAATACAAGGTGGTCTTCTGGCATATGCCATGATGAGGGCCATAACATCACATGTAAATAAGATTGTTTTGTTAATGGTATTCATTGTGTCACTTAATATTTAACAAAAAAAATAATAATCATAGTTTGCAAATAAACATCCACATATTTAGTTTCATTGTTAATCACTTGAAATTATGAGTCTTTCTGGTGGGTGTACAGAGGTCCTTGTGTATTTTTGGTAAGAGGTAAAAAAACAGGTGCTTTGGGACTTAATGCCTGAAACAAGTATCAAATCTAAATTAACATAAAATGTCACTAATCTGTACGTTGTATAAATACTGTTCTTAATTAGATAGTTCTGTGGTATAGCATGGATTCTAGGTAATTGCCAATTATACTACTCAATTGGATTGTGCTTTCAGTGAGGCATGGTTTGGCAGCTCAGAAGAGGATTTTTGGTCTGCATCACCCTAAATGCTAAAAGAAGCAGGGTTTTCATATAGTTTTAAAGCCAGGAGCAATAGGTAAAAAGCTGTTGTGATTCCCACCTTTCAGCAGCACCATTACTGACCATTTGCAGAAGTTGTGCCAGCAGCCACATAGGACAAAGTCGAACTGCTTCTCTGTGACTTTAAAGGGACACTGAACCCAAATTTTTTCTTTCATGATTCAGACAGCGCATGCAATTTTAAGCAACTTTCTAATCTACTCTTGTTATCATTTTTTCTTCATTCTCTAGCTATCCTTATTTGAAAAGCAAGAATGTAATTTTAGAAGCCGGACCATTTTTGGTTTACAACCTGGGTTGTGCTTGCTGATTGGATAGCACCAATAAACAAGTGCTGTCCAGGGTCTGAACCAAAAATTGGCTGGCTCCTTAGCTTAGATGCCTTCTTTTTCAGATAAAGATAGCAAGAGAACGAAGAAAAATTGATAATAGGAGTAAATTAGGAAGCTGCTTAAAATTGCATCCTTTATCCGATCATGAAAGAAAAAAATATGGGTTTAGTATCCGTTTAAGTCACCTTTCCCTTTTAGTCAGTCATGTACTTTCACAGCCTCCCTGTACTTATATGGTGGCAGTTTTTTTTTAGCAAAGTAATACTGAGACGGCCATCTTGGAAAATATGTCACCATATTATAAAGGCAACTCCATTCAATTTTCTTAAACTGTGAGTTCTTTCATGCAGGGGACACACAGAGGGACCAAACATGATGCAGGTGGAGCCCTGGGTCCATCAGGCAAGCCTGGAGAAAACCCACTACTGACTGTAGGGTCAGATTATCTCCTTATATGTGTGAGCCCGGTCTACACTACTGCGTATAACTTAAAAGTTGTTGTAGTTTACAAATGGTCATCTTTGTATCATTTAATTTATTTTAATTTTGTGACAGTACAATCTGTAATTTATTAAAAATACATTAATAAAATTGCATTTACTTTCTTTAATATTTAAAAACACCGCCCTTCATAACACAATAGATCAACTAAAGCTAAATGTAAATATAGGACCTTCATCATAACAAACATAACATAGACCACAGAGGTATATGAAACAGTGTCAAAAAGCAAGAAAGCTATACAGGGCCATTTATCAAAGGGCTTGCAGACCTGATCCGACACTGCGGATCAGGTCCGCAAGACCACGCTAAATGCGGAGAGCAATACGCTCTACGCATTTTAAAATTGCACCAGCAGCTCACAAGAGCTGCTGGTGCAACACCGCCCACTGCTGACTGGTGGCCAATCGGCCGCCAGCAGGGAGGTGTCAATCAACCCGATCGTATTCAATCGGGTTGATTTCCGGCGATTCCTGTCCGCCTGCTCAGAGCAGGCGGACAGGGTTATGGAGCAGCGGTCTTTGTGACCGCTGCTTCATAAGTTGTGTTTCTGGCGAATCTGAAGACTCGCCAGAAACACGGCCCTTCAAGCTCTGTACGGAGCTTGATAAATGGGCCTGATGGTATCAGTATAGTGTTGTATAACCTCCTAAACCGACTCTTCTTTATTTGATCTGAAGTTTCTGGAGATTGAAGGAAACGAGAAAAAAAAATTACCAAAATAACAACAGAGAAAAACAAATAAGATCCAATATTATAGTCTAAGAAAACTAAATAACAAAAGGTCTTCAAGGCATATGGGTTTGTAAATAGAGGAAATGGTGTAGGAAATGGTGTAGGTAAGGCTGTTTGACATAGGAGAACCTTCTGATGTTTCAAACAGTTAAAGATATGTCAAATATATTTTTCTATATCATAATGGGTCAAATAGATAGGATGGGTGTTAAAAATATTAATCTCTGTGTCTTTAATAAAATCTATGTAATCTAGAACTGGAACTGGTGGAACTGCCATTGGTGCAGTGGGTGCAGTGGCACCAGGACGCAAGTGCTGGGGGGCCCATAGCAGCAAGTCTATACATAGGCGTGTGCAGAATCTGTACTGTTTTAAAGGGCTTTATCTGTACAGTCCTAAAGGGCCCTTTATTAGTACAGGTTGCAGGTCTATCTTATTGACCCCTATATGTTTTTCTAATTGGCCACTATTTATTTTGTTTGGTCTATGTATATACAACATGAGCGCAAAACTTGTAATCTAGGTGAGTATTTGATAAAACCAACATTTATGCTTTTAAGTAAATGAACAAAGACAAAGAAGTACTTTATATATTCTGAAATTATATTCTGTAGCCCTGTGGGAACATAATTTAATTGACAATGCCATTCATAAGGTCAAACAGATGCTGCATAAAATTTCACTACATCACCCACGACCTCTTCACAACATTATTTTGAAATGAATGTTTTAAAAGGTTATTGGTTTAAGAGAGGGTCTAGATATTGAATTCAGAATATTTAACTTTTAATGATGACTTACTTACCAACATAGGGAAGCTGCAAATTAAAATACCTCACCGATTAAATTGGAATCATTTTCAAGGAGAAATCATACTATGAAGATGAATATATCATCATCTTTTGACACACAGTGAAAGAGTTAAAATTATTCTAAATATCAAACAAGAAAGACAATTTCTCTTAGTATCATTTATTCGTGATATGTCTTGAACATCACAGTTCTCAGGCTAAGGTTAAACAGCATATGCTTAAAAAAACGAAATCTTGCAAAAGCCCGCAATTACCAGCTAACCTTTTGTTCCTTCTGTAACGTCTCATGGAACATTTTCTAAATATTAATCTGAGAACAACCTTTTTGATTTTTTTGTGTTTATAATGAGTAGTGGATTAGTTTAACTGATATAAGGAAAATTATACAGAGTTTAATAAAACCTCTATTGTTTCAAAAAACATTTTGTGCATGCATATTTTGTTCATTTCTAGATACAATTCTTTTATGTTGAACAATATTCCTATCCTCATTTACATTTCCTCTATAGATTTTTATTCTATTTATACACTGCATTACCACAGTTAAGATACTAGGTTTGAATAGAATTACTAAGATCATGAACTGTAGAGGTTTAAATGCTAAAAACATCATTAATTTATTCTGGTGGTACAATCCAATTCAATGACATCTTAAACTTAGCTATTATCATCTTAAGTGAATAAATACATAAACATTTCCACTTTATTTTATTGCTCAAAAAGGCAAATAATGTGTCTGATTTACACTTGTGTGTTTACCTCTGTAGTTATGTTGTATTGAATTTGAGGAAAAATATTTATTATATTTCATTTCCTGGGTTAAAGGGACACACAGCTCAAATTAAATTCTTTGAAGAGTACAATTCTTATTTATTTTGCCCCCTTTTTTGTAATTGAACTTCAGAAATTGTATTTTTTTCCAATTCTTGTGAAAAGTTAAAGGGACACTGAGCCCAAATGTTTTCTTATGTGATTCAAATAGAGCATGCAATTTTAAGCAACTTTCTAATTTACTCCTATTATCAAATTTTCTTCATTCTCTTGGTATGTTTATTTGAAAAGCAAGAATGTTTAGATGCCGGCCCATTTTTTGTGAACAACCTGGGTTGTCCTTGCTGATTGGACAGCACCAATAAACAAGTGCTGTCCATGGTACTGAACCAAACATTTGCTGGCTCCTTAGCTTAGGTGCCTTCTTTTTCAAATAAAGATAGCAAGAGAACGAAGAAAAATTGATAATAGAAGTAAATTAGAAAGTTGCCTAAAATTGCATGCTCTATCTGAATCATGAAATAAAATAAATTGGGTTCAGTATCCCTTTAATAAAGGGACATGACACATGATTTAGATAGAGCACATGATTTTAAATAACTTTGTAATTTAATTCTATTATCAAACTCTCTTTATTCCCTTGTATCTTTTGTTGAAATGCAGGGATGCAAACTCAGGAGCACACACATGACTGGAGCATCATATGGCAGCAGTTTTGCAAGAATGTTATCCATTTGCAAGAGCACTAGATGGCAGCAGTTTTACAAGAATGTTATCCATTTGCAAGAGCACTAGATGGCAGCAGTTTTACAAGAATGTTATCCAATTGCAAGAGCACTATATGGCAGCAATTTTACAAGAATGTTATCCATTTTCAAGAGCACTAGAGGGCAGCAGTTTTACAAGAATGTTATCCATTTGCAAGAGCACTAGATGGCAGCAGTTTTACAAGAATGTTATCCATCTGCATGAGCTCTAGATGGCAGCAGTTTTACAAGAATGTTATCCATTTGCAAGAGCACTATATGGCAGCAGTTTTACAAGAATGTTATCCATTTGCAAGAGCACTAGATGGCAGCAGTTTTACAAGAATGTTATCCATTTGCAAGAGCACTAGATGGCAGCAGTTTTACAAGAATGTTATCCATTTGCAAGAGCACTAGATGGCAGCAGTTTTACAAGAATGTTATCCAATTGCAAGAGCACTATATGGCAGCAGTTTTACAAGAATGTTATCCATTTTCAAGAGCACTAGAGGGCAGCAGTTTTACAAGAATGTTATCCATCTGCAAGAGCACTAGATGGCAGCAGTTTTACAAGAATGTTATCCATTTGCAAGAGCACTAGATGGCAGCAGTTTTACAAGAATGTTATCCAATTGCAAGAGCACTAGATGGCAGCAGTTTTACAAGAATGTTATCCATTTTCAAGAGCACTATATGGCAGCAGTTTTACAAGAATGTTATCCATTTTCAAGAGCACTAGAGGGCAGCAGTTTTACAAGAATGTTATCCATTTGCAAGAGCACTAGATGGCGGAAGTTTTACAAGAATATTATCCATTTGCAAGAGCACTAGATGGCAGCAGTAGATGGCAGCAGTTTTACAAGAATGTTATCCATTTGCAAGAGCACTATATGGCAGCAGTTTTACAAGAATGTTATCCATTTGCATGAGCACTATATGGCAGCAGTTTTACAAGAATGTTATCCATTTGCAAGAGCACTATATGGCAGCAGTTTTACAAGAATGTTATCCAATTGCAAGAGCACTATATGGCAGCAGTTTTACAAGAATGTTATCCATTTTCAAGAGCACTAGATGGCAGCAGTTTTACAAGAATGTTATCCATTTGCAAGAGCACTAGATGGCAGCAGTTTTACAAGAATGTTATCCATTTGCAAGAGCACTAGATGGCAGCAGTTTTACAAGAATGTTATCCATTTGCAAGAGCACTAGATGGCAGCAGTTTTACAAGAATGTTATCCATTTTCAAGAGCACTAGATGGCAGCAGTTTTACAAGAATGTTATCCATTTGCAAGAGCACTAGATGGCAGCAGTTTTACAAGAATGTTATCCATTTGCAAGAGCACTAGATGGCAGCAGTTTTACAAGAATGTTATCCATTTGCAAGAGTACTAGAGGGCAGCAGTTTTACAAGAATGTTATCCATTTGCAAGAGCACTAGAGGGCAGCAGTTTTACAAGAATGTTATCCATTTGCAAGAGCACTAGATGGCAGCAGTTTTACAAGAATGTTATCAATTTGCAAGAGCACTAGATGGCAGCAGTTTTACAAGAATGTTATCCATCTGCATGAGCACTATATGGCAGCAGTTTTACAAGAATGTTATCCATTTGCAAGAGCACTAGATGGCAGCAGTTTTACAAGAATGTTATCCATTTGCAAGAGCACTAGAGGGCAGCAGTTTTACAAGAATGTTATCCATCTGCATGAGCACTAGATGGCAGCAGTTTTACAAGAATGTTATCCATTTGCAAGAGCACTAGATGGCAGCAGTTTTACAAGAATGTTATCCATTTGCAAGAGCACTAGATGGCAGCAGTTTTACAAGAATATTATCAATTTGCAAGAGCACTAGAGGGCAGCAGTTTTACAAGAATGTTATCCATTTGCAAGAGCACTAGATGGCGGAAGTTTTACAAGAATATTATCCATTTGCAAGAGCACTAGATGGCAGCAGTAGATGGCAGCAGTTTTACAAGAATGTTATCCATTTGCAAGAGCACTATATGGCAGCAGTTTTACAAGAATGTTATCCAATTGCAAGAGCACTATATGGCAGCAGTTTTACAAGAATGTTATCCATTTTCAAGAGCACTAGAGGGCAGCAGTTTTACAAGAATGTTATCCATTTGCAAGAGCACTAGATGGCAGCAGTTTTACAAGAATGTTATCCATTTGCAAGAGCACTAGATGGCAGCAGTTTTACAAGAATGTTATCCATTTGCAAGAGCACTAGATGGCAGCAGTTTTACAAGAATGTTATCCATTTGCAAGAGCACTAGAGGGCAGCAGTGTTACAAGAATGTTATCCATTTGCAAGAGCACTAGAGGGCAGCAGTTTTACAAGAATGTTATCCATTTGCAAGAGTACTAGAGGGCAGCAGTTTTACAAGAATGTTATCCATTTGCAAGAGCACTAGATGGCAGCAGTTTTACAAGAATGTTATCAATTTGCAAGAGCACTAGATGGCAGCAGTTTTACAAGATTGTTATCCATTTGCAAGAGCACTAGAGGGCAGCAGTTGTACAAGAATGTTATCCATTTGCAAGAGCACTAGATGGCAGCAGTTTTACAAGAATGTTATCAATTTGCAAGAGCACTAGATGACAGCAGTTTTACAAGAATGTTATCAATTTGCAAGAGCACTAGATGGCAGCAGTTTTACAAGAATGTTATCCATTTGCAAGAGCACTAGAGGGCAGCAGTTTTACAAGAAAGTTATCCATTTGCAAGAGCACTAGAGGGCAGCACTATTTCCTACCATGTAGTGCTGCTCCAGATGCTCTGTCTGATTCACAAAATACATTTTTAGTAGGCTGATCTTTCCCAGTTTAGTGATTGTTTGCTTATCAATATCATACACCTTGCAAAAAAATGGGTTTAATGCAAGTAGCAAATGCATTAGCAGTGTTCTCCACAGTCGGCTGGCATCATGGAGTAGCTGGGTGGGGGAAGTGTAATACTTTGCAATATAATAAAGTTCTCTGTTATTTATAATTGTTACCTAAGCTATCCAAAGCACACATTAGTTGCATAATTTAAAATAAATTAATTTAATGATAATTTGTGCAACAAACATTGAGAAAAATGTATATTATTTAATTTTAGCTTAATATTGGCTTACATTTTAGCTAGGTGGTCAGTAAAATCAGCCGGGTGATGTGCCCATTAAAAAGGCCTTGTCAGTATATAAATAAAAAGAGTATGCCATTTCATGCAGCTACAAAAATAATAACTCCCCCCACCTTTTGCAAGTAACTGGTACCTTAGGTTATATAAATACCAGTGTTATTCCCAGAAAAATCGAATTATTAGTTTCACTAGCACCCATCTACCGTCCCAGTAATTTACCTTATTAACCAGTGAGGATTAGTAGGAAGTACAAAAACAATACTGCAGTATTGGTTTCAATTTTAATAAAAAATTAGCTTGTTGAAAAATCTGGTACTAGTTACAATAATGGACCATGACTTTTCTCACCTTGTATTTACAATGACCAGATTACAAGTGGAGTGTTGTTTAACGCTCCTGCTTGAACATTAACTCCACTAGAAGTAAACTTTTAGTTTGCTCCGGTAGAGCTCATATTACAAGTTGAAAGTGAACTGTTTTCTCTCGCATGCTAACCCGGCAAGCGTGAAAAGCCGAACTTAGATAATGTATTCCCCCATAGAAGTCAAAGGAGCAAAACAAGGAAAAAAAAAAAACATGCTACTTTTGCACAAACCCGATCACATATTCTCAAATGCACTAACCTGACATGAAAATATGAATATTTTACATTCCCATGTTCTTCACATAGCAGAATATTGTCTATTTATCCATAAATACACATTTTTTTACATATATTTATACCTATATAGGTTGTAAGTTAGTGCTGCGGAATCTGTTTGCGCTCTACAAATAACCGATAATAATAAGTAGTAAAGTTGGCAAATTGTATTTGCAGAATGTACATTCCTATTGCAGCACTGACAAACACATTTTGGGCTATGCGCTAAAACTATTATCTAAAAGGATATTCTATAGCCATGAATATAGGCAAGGATATGATATTCCTCTAGGACTGTAGGGTCCCCATTAGTGCTTAGACTGCTACTTCTAAGAAGGTAAACAGGGCAGAGAGAGAGATAGTAGAGAAAAAGTGGAAGTGGGGAAGAATTTAGAGTAAAAAGAGAATGGAGAAAAAAAGAGTGAAAAGATATGAGAGAGGGGAAAGAAAGTGTGTAAAGAGAAGATATAGGGGCCGAATTATTTAGCTGCTAAGATCGCTGCTCCTTAACTTATCCGCCAAAATCATCCCAATCGGATACGATCGGGTTGATTGACACCCCCTACTAGTTGCCGATTGGCTGCGAATGTGCAGAGGGCGGCATTGCACAAGCATTTCACTAGAAATGCTTGTGCAATGATAAAATGCCGACAGCGTATGCTGTCAGCATTTACCGATGTCGGGCAGACATGATCCACCCGACAGTTGATAAATCGGCCTCATGGCCTAATAGAGAAGGGAGAGAGTTAAAAGAGAGATTGAAGAGAGGAGGGAAAGATAGTTAAAGGTACAGTCAACACCATAATTTTTGTTGTTTAAAAAGATAGCTAATCCCTTTATTACTTTATTCCCCAGTTTTGCATAACCAACACAGTTATAATAATACACGTTTTACCTCTGTAATTACCTTGTATCCAAGCCTCTACAAACAGACTTGCATTTTAGCCAATTAGTGCAGACTCCTAGATATCACGTGTACAGTGTCCATTTTAGGACATCCTTGCTCCCTCCTCCATCCTCCAGACATCAGGACTCAGGTGTCAGACATCAGGTGTCAGGAGTCAGACATCAGGTATCAGACGTCAGGTATCAGACATCAGGTGTCAGGTGTTAGACATCAGGTATCAGGTGTCAGACATCAGGTATCAGGACTCAGGTGTCAGACATTAGGTGTCAGAAATCAGATATTAGACATCAGGACTTAGGTGTCGGACACCTGATGTCTGATACCTGATGTCTGACGTCTGATACCTGATGTCTGACACCTGATACCTGACATCTGATACATGACGTCTGATACCTGACGTCTGATACCTGACGTCTGATACCTGACGTCTGATACCTGACGTCTGATACCTGACGTCTGATACCTGACGTCTGATACCTGACATCTGATACCTGATGTCTGATACCTGATGTCTGATACCTGATGTCTGACTCCTGACACCTGATGTCTGACACCTGTGTCCTGATGTCTGACACTTGATGTCTGATACCTGATGTCTGACACCTGATGTCTAACACCTGATACCTGACGTCTGATACCTGATGTCTGATAACTGATGATAACTGAGGTACAATGGAGTTTTCAGGGAGGTAGCATAGAGTTTTAGAGGATGGAGGAGGGAGTTTTGCAGGAGGGAGCATGGAGTTTTAAAGGATGGAGGAGGGAGTTTTGGAGGAGAAATGAGAAAGGAGGGAGTTTTGCAGGAGGGAGCATGGAGTTTTAAAGGATGGAGGAGGGAGTTTTGGGGGAGGGAGGAGAAAGGAGGGGGTTTTGCAGTAGGATGGAGGAGGGAGTTTTACAGGAGGGGGAGAAAGGAGGGAGTTTTGCAGGAGGGAGCATGGAGTTTTAAAGGATGGAGGAGGGAGTTTTGGAGGAGAAATGAGAAAGGAGGGAGTTTTGCAGGAGGGAGCATGGAGTTTTAAAGGAGGGAGGAGGGAGAATTGGAGGAGGGAGCAAGGATGTCCTAAAATGGACGACGTACACGTGCATGAGTTAATGTTACCTATATGACACACATGCCCTCTAGTTGTGAACAACTGTGAAAATGCATTCAGATAAGAGGCTGCCTTCAAGGTCTAAGAAATTAGCATATGAGCCTACCTAGGTTTAGCTTTCAACTAAGAATACCAAGAGAACAAAGCAAAATTGGTGATAAAAGTACATTTAAAAGTTGTTTAAAATAAAATGCCTATTTTAATCATGAAAGTTTATTTTGGTCTTGACTGTCCCTTTAAGAGCAAGAGAAGATAATAATAACAAAAAAATGTCCAGGTCTGCTATGACCTTCCATGACTGTCAGCACTTTCTGCACTCTCTCAGTTCAACAACTTTCTTTTTCTATCCAGCTGTTGTCTTCCCCATAACCTCTAGTTGATGTTTCTATACACATGATTTTATATAGGTATAGATATATACAGATATATATAGGAATAACTATTTATAAATACTTAGAACATATTCTGCTATGTACAGAACATTGGATTGTGAAATATTTACAGTAAATACAGAGTATAATATATATATATAGAGCAAGCTATTATGCTGTTGTTCGTTCCCAGGTTGAGCGCTTCTCTGTTTTTATTTATGCAAATTATGACCCTGAGGGAAGTCTCCCTAAGGGTGATGTGGGAAGCCAGAAGTGGACCCGTTGCTCAGTGTGTCTAGAGGGTTATGGCTGCACCTCACTGACAAGGCCCACAATAGGCTGAAATGTACCTCTGGGGTTTTGCCGTTTCTCTCGTTTAGAGAAGGATTGCCTGGTATTTTGGGTCTGGACTGCACTGTTAAGTCAGGATTAGACTGATATGTACAGGAAAGTCCTTCTCTGTGAAAGGCACATGTTGAGCAAAATGAGGCTGCTTCTTGGGTGGTAACTAGCCATAGAACAAGCTATTATGCTGTTGTTCGTTCCCAGCTTGAGCGCTTCTCAATTATATATATATATATATATATATGAGGGAAAAAAAGGAAAAGTGACCAGCACTCTCTAAGTTCTTATTTTAAATTCTGAATTTAACCAGATATCTAAGTTCAGTGTTTGTTAAACCAACTATG